>NW_028262358.1:94465837-94768867 GCF_047370975.1 Nipponia nippon | reverse complement strand
TACTTTACAGGGAGGATGAATGATAAAAGCATATTCAGCATTATAAGTATAGAGAACAGAGACTGTATGTGAGGCAAAGTGGTAATTCCTGTTTTCCTTTTCCTGTTCAACTAAAGACACCTCATTTCCCAGTCAGGACCAATAATCTTATAAGCTGACACATCTGAGCGATCATTGCAGCTGTAATAAATCACTTTGAAGGGCTCAGGGTTTACATGATACAAGATTGGCCCCCACTTCTGCCTAAAAAGACAAGACCAGTCTTTTTAATAAGGCCTTGCTTTTAATAAGGCCTTTCAAACCATACGGTATGTGAGCAAAATCATAATTTATCCTTTGTTATATCAGTGTACAGTTAGAGGAGATGAAACGTTCTTTACTTGAAGAAAAAGGAAAACAGTTTACATTTTTTTGAAGTAGCTCATAATGGCGGTTTCTGTATTTGATTGCTGTAAGAAGGGAAGCATCTTCAGTCTAGGCCCAGTCCAAAGGGCTGCACTCAGGCCTAAGTTGAAACCCCCTAACCTAGAAGGAAGCCATGAGGCCCTGTCTGGCTTAGGTGGTAACTCTGCTGTGTCCATCTCTTTTGTGCCTGCCGCGGCAGTCGACGGACAGTGGCAGGAGTGGAGCTCGTGGAGCCAGTGCTCGGTGACCTGCTCCAACGGCACCCAGCAGCGGAGCCGGCAGTGCACGGCGGCAGCCCACGGCGGCTCCGAGTGCAGAGGGCCCTGGGCCGAGAGCCGGGAGTGCTATAACCCCGAGTGCACCGGTGAGTACCGACTGGCGCAGGGAGCTGCAGCTCTGCCTCTCCTGCTCAGGAGAGACTCAGGGGCCGCTCTTGCCGGTAGCTCTGAGCTGGGAACTGGGGGTGCGCCGGCAGGCTCCCAGGCTGCTGCAGGCCTCAGCGGGCTGTAAAGGCGCAGAGCATCCGCCTCCAGAGAGAGGCCTGGGGCCTCGCTCTTTTTTATTTGATGAGCCACTTGGAGATAAAAAGCTAAAGAATATGTCCGGAAACTGCATGACAGGCTGCATATAAGCTTTTCAGTTTTATCACCATTTAAAGGACATTCAACAGTTTTAGAAAGGTATGTTTGAGGCCTAAAAAACTCGATAAAGTGTCTCGCGAACCTAGAAAGTGAACAAGTATGACCTGATTCCCTTTTACTCTGAGACTACTTCATGATCCTCCAGCACTATAAAAGCAGCCTTCCAGGGTAGGTAAATTACATTTATACCTACTTCTAAGCCTCATTTGCACTGCCAGAGCATGTAAAAATCAAGCTCCTAAAATAATCACATGCAAAGATGTTTTTATATAGTTTTTTTAAAGGGTAGTTTTGCACGTTGTAAATGTGTATCATTACCATACAACCACACTATACAATTATATAGAAATAAATATAGAAAAGGGACATTGTCTGTTTTGCAGTCTACGTGTAAGTTAAAGTGCACCAGTTCTTTTTATTTTATCTCAAGATGCAAGTCATTTAGACAACAATTTCATATTTAGGAGCCAAGTAGACACTTCCCCATCTTCCATGTACCTACATCTACTACTTCTATCACTGTTATTTATATCTGGGGGGTTTTCTTCTCTTCCCCAAGTAAAGAATAACCCATACATCCTCCTTTAGGACTGTCATTATGTCACCACTGTAACTATATTTTTCCAAACAGCAAATGGCCAGTGGAATCAGTGGGGCCATTGGAGTGGCTGTTCCAAATCCTGTGACGGTGGCTGGGAGAGACGGATAAGGATCTGTCAAGGTGCTGCTGTGACTGGGCAACAGTGTGAAGGAACCGGAGAGGAAGTTAGAAGGTGCAGTGAACAGAGGTGTCCTGGTGAGATGCAAATACAATCATTGTTATTATCTGCTCTACAGTACGGCTTGCTTACTTTAATGGTCATCTTTAGGAGAGACAAGATCGATGTCCATAGAGCAATAGCCATAGAGAGACATATCTGGCCTTGCTTTAGACAAGTCACTGCTGTTTTTCTCAGTAGAGCTGTGTTTATGTAGCTAGGTGTAAACTAGCCCTATTGGATATATGAGCAACACATCATGTTTTAAATAAATCAAAATACCACTGTATAGAAAGTTATCAGAAAAATATTTCATTGCCTAGGTATGCGTACATTATTTGGAGAGGCTATGATTTGCTGCAGAAGTTCTCTCTGAATGCACTGTTTCTCAGAATATCAGGGCTGATTTTGTAAATCATGGAATTCCTTTTATCCAGTGTACAAGAGATATCTTTGTAATACATTTGGGGTAAATTTCGGTACAGTAAATATAAGGGAAAAAGTGAACCTTCTGTACTGTATAGGACAAATGAATACATGAACAATATTTTATAAAAAGAAATTTAAAATGGAAAAGACACTTCTTTCTTTTTTTAATATAATGCTTAAATTTTTTTGCAACACTTTTTACTTTGCCCTCCCAACAAATTTAAGTCTTTCCCACTGAAAGATAATAAGAGTGTACTTTTGAGCTTCTTCAAAAGTGATGAGTAAACAAGAACAGCTGGTGAATCTGATCATCTTTATCTGTAAAGACATATTGTCCTAAAGTAAAAGAATGCATTTTTGGATAGGTGTAAGATAGCAAAATAAGGTGTAAGTAGTGTAGGGTGTCTTAGGCATTCACTTGGGAAATTATGTGTTCTGAACTGCAAGCAAGGAAGCAGCAAAAATCAATCTAGCAATCTCTTTGACTTCTGGACATTTCAATGGCTATGTTCTCTGCTAGTCAGAGAAACGACTTAAATGGCAGGGATGCTTTGGGTCAGGAAATGGAAAATATATCAGGTGTGAATTTTATGTTATCAAGCCCACATTTTCATAGGCAGCATGTTTATCCCTTGACAGTCATCAAAGAACAGTTTTCAAGGTATTTGCAGTACAGTACAACAATGAATCTCATTGCATTCAAAGAACAACAAAAGGACTATTTGTAGTTATAAAATTATAATACTATGCTGGAGAAGTTAACCAAATTTAACTTACTGCTCAAATGATCCTTTTAATTTTAATAAAACATTCATTATTTGAAAAGCAGTACAAAACAGTATTTGTATTGGATTCCTAAACAAATTATAATTTCCATAGTTAATGCAGACTTCCTCTATAAAAGCACAGCACTAAGAGAAGGTTAATGTGAATCTTCTCAATAAACAGACATTCAGATCAACCAGCTTCTGCTTATAAAACCATTCCTGAAATAATTTGCATTTGTATATTTAAAAGCAAAACCGTGCTGCTGCAGTCCAATTTTCAAAGGTTGCCACCTGCTGTTAATAAAATATTTTACAGATGTATTTACAAGGCAAATGCACACAGAGCTTTATTTGCCATTTGGTAAATTTATTTATTTACTTGATTAATTCCAGATCAGAATCAGTGTGCTTCTAGAAACCGTAATATAAAGCACCTTTTAACAAGCTATACTTGTGCAGAAGATTATACATTAATTTATCTATTTAATTTCTCTATTTCTAGACTGACATTTACTAAAGCATCTCAGATGTAAATGTAGACAGTGGATAATTTATGAAAATTTTATAAAATGCTATACAGATTTACATTTTATAAACACCAAGCAAAACTGAAAAGTACTGTACAGAGATGATCATTCAAAGTATAAGCAAATTTCATTATTTGTATGCTTTTCTTCCATAGCCCTAAAATAGTTCAGAAAAGCTATTTTTGTCTCAGTGGTTTCTTTTTCTGTTTAAGTCATTGAGAAACATGAGAGACTAGAATGTTAATTTTTTCTTATATTAGCATTGCTTTAACATTAGTGTAAGACCAGATCCTCAGCTCTGTAGATCTGCATAACATATTTGTAAAGTGGGTGAAGCTGCACCTGTTTGTATTACCCGGAGGTCTATAGACCTACAGAAAGTTAAATTATAGCTGACTTTACACTGTGGAAGCAAAAGAAGAATGAAACCTTTTTCTGTTATGCTGGCTGCTTTTAATAAGATAGTTTGCAAAGAGAGCTGTTCACTTGACTGACTGAAAATCTTGACTGGACTTTTTGTAGTTTGAGTTCTGCATTATCTGAATATTATACAAGATTTTCTTCATAGTCGATCACTGATTCTTTTCAAGTAGTTCAGGCAGGAACTGAATTATATCAGTCACTCCTAGAAGCTGAACATAAGCAGCAGTAAGAAAGGCAGGCTCAGAACTATTATCTGAAAGTTGGTTTCTCAAACAGCTTGGTTTCTGGACAAATGCTGAGTATCTTTCTTTGTGATATATTTCTATTCACAATTATAAATTTTAAAACTGTGGTTGTTTCCTTCCATTCTGTAATATTCTGGGAACGAAAACAAAGATCTGAAGGTATTTTGGCTTCAGTCATTGCTCTTTTGTTGTATCCCAAAAGTCTAAAGTTAGATTTCACTCCTAGTCAGTGAGCAGTGTTAAGGATTTGGTACTCTGCACTCAAAGTATCATTTGTGAAGGATAACTTCAGAAAATTGGAAACAAATCAGAGAAAGAAAAAAAACCTTCTAGATTTGCTAAGCAGCTAGTGACGCAGGAATCACTGTGGAAAACTTACACAGGGTGAACGAACAATAGGTCTGTCCCGTAGGAATAAAGGAGACAGCTAGGTAACAAAAGCAATTGCAACCCATGACTGATAAGGAGTTACATGGCAAGCTGATAAGAAACTTTCAGAGAAATGTGTAAGAGAAATAAGGTAAGTCTCATCAAATGTGTCAGTAAAATCTGAGATGTGAGAACTGAGAAGAAAGTTCAGTATTATTCAGGAGAAAAGACTTCTGTAAATTTATTTTTATAAAAATGAGACCATGTTCTTATGACAGTTTTAAGAATACCTTAGGTTCCAATAATACAGTATTGGTTTCCAGAAGTACTTAATTCCATAATAGTTAATTCTATAATAATTCTATACATGTTCCAATATTTCTGCTTTACCCATATTTTACTCAAAACACAGCCTCAATATTTTTCTCATAAGCCTATTGTCAGTGGTAGAAAACATAATATAGGAATTGTTTTGACCAAAATATTACTGAAAACAAAGATAGACTACCTTGTTTGTTAACAAAAAGATAACAGTGCACAACTCCTGCCGAAGAATAGTTAATGATTTCATACTGAACATAGGTTTCTTCAGAGGCAATACTAGCTACATGAGATGAAATATGAGAAGGGGGAAGATTCAAACAATTGTCAAAAACTAAATAATGAAATTAAACCTTTGGATTTTGTTTTGTCTCTGATTACACCACTATTCTACAAGACGTTCAAAAGCTTTTTTCTATTGCCTTTGTTTAAGATAATTTTGCCTGTGGCATTGAATTAGGATTCAAGAGAGGAACTGTAGTTCTAGCTTCATTTGTGAGCTACTGTGTGGTGTTGGCTAACTTGCTTCAACCTTTTGTTACCCTTTCCCATATTTGTTAGCTGCCTAGGTAGATTGTAAACTCTGTGAGGTTGTGCATTTCACTTGCTTTGTCTGTGTGTTGTACAGAGCTTCCTCAGATCCCAGGTGGGTTGCTTGCCTCTTGGAGATGCATCTCCTCTCACCAGTAACGTCAGACGAAGACTGTGCTTCTAGACCACTGACTTTGTTGAGTGTTTGTGCTTAGGTGGGATGAATTCAGGCCTATCATTACAAGGGTTTAATGTCGTAAATTTGAGTACATGCTCTGTGTGGGAAGATAGTGCTGAATCACATCGTCAGTGAAAGAGGCATCTGCTTTTTATTTGCCAATTTTAGCAAATTTACCTCAGTATTTGCTGTTTGCTTCTAAATTTTAGCAATTCTCTATGATTTTGTACAGCTAACTCACATTTATCTGTGGGTGTGTTATGAATAAATTGTGCCATAGTTACAGAAATACTTGAACTGGTCCTGAGCAGAGCCATCAGGGCTAGCGAGGCTTTTTAACTCAGATATAATACCACTCCAGCGTGACTGTAATGTCTCCATGGGCAACATGAGTTGGAGCCTCACAGATGCTTTAATGTGGGTGGATGCCTGATTAGTAAGCTCTGCCAGATATACTTTAGCTTTGGGAAGAACTGGTTTGTATTTTATGCACAGCATTCCTTAATCCAAGGTATTTGTACAATGCACTGAAAGGCACAGAGTCAGCCAGGGACAAGGAAAACTTCTTTGCCTGGGCTAATTGATACTTCTTCCAAACTCTGACTTCCTCCCGCACCTCTTTTCTGATAACTCTGGATCTTGGGAATGCCTTTTACTTTGAACACAACACACTGGTGCAGAGATTATCTCTGTCACTAGGCTAAAGTTAAAATGTTATCTTGAGTTCTGAAAAGCGTGACACAAAAGCACACAGGTAGTACCCGTCCAAAGAGATGGGAAATCTCTGATATTAAGTGTGACTTGCTAACACAAAAGAGAAAATATGGTGTATATAGGTATGCATATATATGCATGTATATATTTTTTCCAGAAAAAAAACACATTTAGCGTTCAGTATTTGGAGTGAAGTAAGAGTTTTATTCTGAGAATCAACACCTAAAGTGTTGATTAGTGAACACAACACGTTTGAAATGGCCAGAGCTGCATGACAAATATACTTCTCAAAGAGCTCTAAGCTTTAGCAAATTTATGTAATTTATAATATTACCTCCTTATTATGTTAATTTACGCTCCCCGAATCAGAACATTTCTTTTGTTTATAAGGTCATAATAGGATGGTAATTGCATTTGCTTATGTCACCAGATGGCTTATGTTTATCAAAATCTGGCTTTTCCCATTGTACCACTGGCCTGATGTATTCACTTTTTGGGCATGTCTGAAACAGTGTTAATATTCTAGATTATGAATATAACCAACTTTCTTTGGGTTTTGCCATTAATGGATCTCTTGCTTTTTTAGAAGCACCAACTGTCTTGATTTACGATTCAGGAATGCTGATGGTGAGGCAAATTTAGCAAGCAATTTTTCTGCCCAACTGTGATTCATATTAGTATTGCTGAGCCATCTGCAAGGTATTCTTTGTCCTCCACAAAGAGAGGGTACAGCTTTGTGCAAAAGTCTGGTCAGTTCCCTTACTTACCTCACTCTTCCATCAGCAGAAGTACAAAGCAGGGAAGACAGACAGTTTTATAGGTTACGTAATGGGATGGACAAAATCTGTAGTCTGTTCCTGCCTCTGCTAGAGATTTCCCATGCAACCATGGGTGAATCATTGAATTGCTTTCTGCCTTATCACCCCATCTGCTACAGTGATAGAATTTCCTTTTGTTTTTCCTTTTTTTTTTGTTTTGTAATCGCTTTGCTGTAATACAGTGGGGTTACAATTTTCCTGAAATACATATAATAATACCTTTAAACAACCCATGGCTTTTCTCTGGTGAACTTGGAATGAGTTAGATTTCAGTAACTAGCATTTGTCAGTGCTTTAAGTTGTGAGACAACTTCAGCCAGATGTTTGCTTCATTAATTTAATTTACTAAAAAATCGTAAACTGGGAATCTACAGTAAAAATACAAAGAGCAAAAGGAATCTGTAAGTCATGACCATGTCAAAATAAAACATGAAGCATTTGCAGAACTTCTTTTTCCCCATGTGGTTCTGTTATTATGAAATTGTGAAAATATTTTTTCCCTTTAAAAGGTATTGCAATAACCAGTAAAAGACCACTTTGTTTTATCTTCACTCAGTCCCACGTTATTGACTATACTTGCTTAATTACCAAATTGTACTGAAACATGTTTCAAAGAAATAACCTGCTTTTTGGTCTTCAGAATATACAGCTCTCTTTTGATGCCTTCTAGCATATTTAATGTTTCAACTGTGGTTTCAGAACTGATTCTTTTACGTTCAGTTTAAGTTTTAGAAAAATCTTTAAAAATTTTAGTCTAAGATAAGCATCACAGCTTATAACATTGTAAGTATTATCATCTTCTGATAAATGCTTAATGTTATTGATCAAAATAGAGTGACAAGAAAAAATTCAAACCTATTACCATTGGAGATACAATGTGAAGAGTGTTTGTTTGCTGAAGAGAATAAAGGCACGGATTATATCAGTTAAATACCATCACAAAGAAAGATATTATACAAAAATTACAGGGTTTGCATTTTTGTACTTCATTCTTAAAATTAAACCAAATGATGTTAACATATACATCGCAGGAAAAATTAGAACAAGATTGAAGACTTACTTTTCTGATATAAAATATCTGTTTTACATTAATATTTCTATTTAAATTCTCATTTATAAATGGCAGCACCTTATGAGATATGTCCTGAAGACTATTTGATGTCAATGGTGTGGAAAAGGACCCCAGCTGGGGACATGGCATTCAATCGATGTCCTCTGAATGCCACAGGTAAAGTATTACTTTGAAATTATATGATGATAAAAAAGGGGATAAATCTTTTGCATTGTGTTCTAGACATAATCTTTACTAGACTCGTATGCATATGTATATGCATATATGTGAGTATATCTATATAACCCACATATTTACATATGCATATATATACATATAGTACATACATGTACATATAATCTGTCTCTTATAGCTTATCTATATGCATGCGTCTGTGGTGTATATGTGTATACACATACATATATGCATTATAGACAGAAAAAGCTGAGAAGAAATCAATTTGACAGGATCTATCGGGCAAAGTGATGAAAATGAGGCAAAACATAAAAATCTTTTTAATTAGGAAAACACTGCTAAAAAGCCACCAAGTGAACATTGAAATGTGTTTTGGAATCTTATACTACTCTCTATGTACTGATGATCATTGCATGAAATTGTTTCTGTGTGTGCTTTTAAAATAGCACGGGATGTAGTTTAAATAAGGTTCATTCTTTCCAATTGCTTTCACTTATATAAATATTTTCTGTCTTCTTTGTGACTTACAGGCACCACTAGCAGACGCTGCTCTCTCAGTGTTCATGGTGTGGCCTTCTGGGAACATCCAAGCTTTGCTAGATGCATATCAAATGAGTACAGACACTTGCAGCATTCAGTAGGTGCAAAGCCAGCTTTAGTACTTGCTCTGTTTATTCATTACTAATCATTGGTGTGAAAAAAACTTACTTATTTACTCTCAAGTCAGATTTCTGATAAGAAATACCAGGAGGAAAATAGACCTAAGAAAGAATAATTTGTATAAATGTATATTATTCTGATCTTGTATATTGCTGGTGTTTGAGTGAAAGGAGCTTTGTCGTACTGTAGAAATGGAAAAATTAATCAGATTCCCTTTTTTCATGTGTGAATCCACTGTGTGAATTTTTTATAGGGGTCAGAGGTAAGACATATTTTGGTTTATTAGAAAATGAGATGTGAATAAATGAGATTTACTGGAAGAGTGACCTGCTGAGTGATTTTATAATACCTTGAATTCTTTAATTGCACACTAGGAAGTCAGAAATGATATTTCTTTTTGCTATCAAATTTAGAATTTCACCTTCAAATGTAAAAATGGGAAAGGATTATAGGGTAAAGCTATTGCAGTGTCTTGGAAAAAGTAAAGTAACTCTAGATGAAGAAATATTATGGGATTTTTTCAGTATGCTTAACAAAAAATTTCTTTGCAAAGCATATGCATTACATATTTATCTACTGTCTGAATACGTTTATATGCATAGATGCAATACATTGTATATATTGCATTATAAATATACTACCATGGTATATGCTAGGTATATTGATTACATTCTATTTCAATAGCTGAAGCATTCAGCCAGGCTAATACTACTGTGGGAAGAGCTCCTTTGAAGATTCTCATGGACAATGGTTTTTGCCTGCATGATATATTTTACTGACATTCTTATTACTCTGCCTCCTTTTCCAAAGGCCACTACTCCATTAATCATTCAGCAAAGGGGCACTAATACGGCCATGTGCTCCATAACTTCCCAACCTCTCAACCAAGCGCAACACTTCTGTAGCATGTTTAAAAATCTTTGGTGGCTTGAAAAGTAGTAGCCTGGCTGTCATTCCTTAAATCTGACTTGCCACTTAGAGGAGATTTTGATGAATTCCTTTGAGCTGCATTTCTGTTTCATTAGATTCCAACTTAATTGAGGCCTGGGATTCAGTTTCAGGGTAAGCCAAAGCATTATTTTTAAAATAACACAGAATAAAGTGTAAAAGCAATTTTCCCCACTACAGAGAAGCTTTCCTATTTTATATAGCTCTCTGCATGTTGTTCTGTCCCTTTAGTGTTCACGCTGGAAAAAACAGTAAGTTGGCTGTAACTATTTAGCATTTTATATTTTTGATATTTTATTCTTTTGCAACAGCTGCATATAGTATGTCTAAATTTACTTTATGGGCATGGACAGCAATACCTTTGTATTTCATTTGCTTAGAATCTGTATTTTGGTAAATAGTACAATAAAGGCAATGACTGTAGGTAATTATATACAGTTTTGAATACTATTAATGACATATTGCAGAACAAAAAATTCACATTTTGTGGTTGAAAACATTGAGATATTTCAAAGTAAAGCAAATTACTTCTCTTTTACTTGCTATTTTTGCATTTAAATACTATAATCTTCTGAAATATTTAAAGGATTTTGAAATATATTAAAGGATTTATTCATCTTGACCTGCCTGAGCAGAAGACCATCCCTTTAGAGTTTTGTTCCTCTGCTCTTACCATTTTACATTTCCTATTAACATTTATTCATAGCATTGATCCTCATGCCACTGAATCTGTAGTGATATTCAGCCTTTTCTTTTATGTCATTGCTAGAAGTCATTCATAAACAACTCAAACAGTGGGAAATGCTCTTTCATGTTATTCAGTAGTTTGACTTACCTGGCTGACTTTTGGTGAGGCACTGATATTTTTTGAAGAGCTGCAAGTCTGCCTGACAGGAAGGGGTCATTGTTGGACAAAAGAAGGCATTTCTAACCCAGATCAGATTTATCCATTCTTCTGTATTTCCTTTTTCAAAATATTAAATACGATTAGACCACACTGTGAAATAATCTTTTGCTAAAGAACATTTAAAAATAGCTAAAGCTTCTTTAAAATTACACAAACATCTAAACATCATCTTATTGCTGCACAAAATTTCAGTCTAGTTTATATGCATACAAATTAAAGGAGAAAGGTAGATTTCTTTTACACCTGCGAGCTGTTCACAAAGAAAATCAGCTTGTCTTACATCTTACTGCTTCTTGGAGTGAACAAGACAGCATATTTAAAGAATCATAGAAAATAGAGGAAAAGACCTATAAGGTCATCGCCCTGCAAATGTAGGCTTGTCCCCCCACGATACGTATGTCAGCTCTATAAATCCCTGAAAACAGGGCTTTATAAAGAAGCTGCTGACAGACGGTGTTGCTATAATAAGTATGTGCGCTTATGAAGGCATTTATGAGATGCCTCAGTGTGCTTAACTTAACAATAATGTTATTTTCCCAACTTAGACCAGGAGTATTGGGGCCTGTCACTCAGTCCTGTGAATGTTCCTGGAAAATCTGAGTCTGAGCTGGATCCCTTTCATTTCTTACATGAAATACAAAAAACAAAAGTAGGTGTATAGTCTTAAAAAATGGTATTTCTGAAGTTGATTTAAAGCAGTTGATATACATAATATACATCCAATAATTAATACATTAAAGCATGCCCGCCTGGAGGAATACAGACAGGTCCCTGTCTCTTTGCCCTCCAAACAAGCCACATATGATCCATAGCCAGCTCAGAAGTCATGTAGTTGAATTCACATGGTGCTGTGCCCAAGCAAATGCTCTCTAAAGAAAAGGTTTCATATGCTGGGAGCCAGAGAGTACTGCCTTGGCCTTGCTAACCTAGCTACAGAGATTCTGGGCTGGAAGCTTACAGTTATACTAGTAAATAAACTAAACAAGGTGAGTGCCCAGGCTTAAACATTGTCCTTGCAGAATTTACACTGTTTAACTGTTTATCTGTTAGCATACTCCCCGACATGATTTAAGACCATACCAGTTAACATTCTCCCAAACAATGCCTAGCATCCTTTAGAGGACAGCCTGTCAGAGAGACCATTCCCAACAGGCAATAAAACCATCATTTTCTGGGACAGAGGAGGGAAAGAGAGATTAGCTTGAGGGTTACAAGCTGCCTGTGCTCGTTGGCCTCAGGGCTAGACAATATTCCCATGGCTATTTTATTTACCTGTATTTACTGTTTATATAGTAAAAAACACCTTACATTTGGGCAGCTTGGACTGTGAGTAGAGAAGTTCAGGCCTGCATGTGTCCATCAGTGAGGCCACACCTGGAGTACTGTGTCCTGTTCTGGGCTCCCCAGTACAAGAAGGGTATGGTGTTACTGGAGAAAGTCCAACAAAGAGCCACTAAGATGTTTAAGGGACTGGAGCATCTCTACTACAAGGAAGGGCTGAGAGAGCTGGAGCTGTTGAGCCTAGAGAAGAGAAGGCTAAGGAGCAATCTTATCAATATATATACGTACCGGAAGGGAGGGTACAAGGAAGACAGAGCCAGGCTCTTTTCAGTGGTGCCCAGTAACAGGAAAAGAGGCAATGGGCACAAACTGAAACAGGAGTTCCTGTCTGAACATCACGAAACACATTTGCGCTGTGAGGGTGACTGAGCACTGGCACAGGTTGCCCAGGGAGGTTGTGGAGTCTCCATCCCTGGAGACATTCAAAAGCCATCTGGACATGGTCCTGGGCAACCTGTTCTAGGTGACTCTGTCTGAGCTGGGGGGTTGGACCAGATGACTTCCAGATGTCCCTTCCAACCTCCACCATTCTATGATTCTGTGATTCTGTGACTCCCATGACTCCAGAAAATTGGAAATTCACACAAGGCAGAAATCCTGAAAAGTTAATTCATAGACTTCCACTCTAATATCAGTATGATTTTTACTTTCATCCTAAAGATAACCTTTTCCTGCAAACATTACCACAGGTTTTCAGCAGATGTCCATATTAAGCCACATTCTATGCTATATATAGTGTAGAATTTTACCACATAACCAGAGGTGATTGACCTCTGAAGACTGTTTCCTTACTATATGTAGCTACAGTAGGTTCACTGCCTCATGCACAAAGCCTCTTGTATTTTCACAGTTTTCTTTATTACTCACCTGGAAGTGACATAGGACAAATTTCAACCCTTAATAAGCAGTATTAAAGTACCAGAAACCCAGCTAGTGCTGCATTTTCTTCAGCTTGACTCAAGACCTATAGAGACCAATATGGTGCCTATGTAAATCATGCTAAAATAGCACTATCTTTTAATCTCAAAATCCATTTGGAAGTCTATTTGCAAAGTCAGTAAAGTTAAAAACACACTCGTAATGCTAAAGATGATAGACTTTGCTCATAACCCCCAGACCATGAATAATTTAGGGTTTTTTCCAGTCACTTACAGAAAGTACCAGGCAGAATTACTGCCTTTACTCAGGATAGGCATGTACTGGCACTTCAGCTGCAGCGTACTGGCACTTCAGCTGCAGGGTACTGGCACCTCAGAAGAAAGCAGGATTTTCCATTCGTTAAATGGAATTGTCTATATATGTGGGCCACTTTTTGATATATATATCCATATTGTACTTAATATTCTATTGCAACAGTTTCAGAGTAATTCACAATCTTTAATATATCTCCTCAACATATGCTTGAGATCAGGCTCTGCTACATCTCCATTTTTTGTTGATGGGGAACTGAGTGAGACCAATTAAGCAGGAAATTTATCACTGGTCTTCTGAATAAGTACCTAGCCACTGCTCCTTCTTAATGTTCATACCTCTCCATATGAGAGCACAGAAAATCCCTGTCATGGTAAAAATAACTACAGGGCCTCTGAAGAGACTGTACACTGGAACATGATGAAACAGTGAAGGGGAATGGTTTGCCTTGTGGAGTGGAGACTGGCAGTCAACTTACATCTTTTGAGGGCACACTGCCCTACACGATTCATGTGTAGGAGCTTGAGTAAAAGCAGTTAAGAGGATGATGCACTTCAGCTATGCCACAAACATGCAGCCTGTACTTTCATTAGTTTACTTTACCTTGTGCACTATGGAATACAGGTCCCTTTTAAAACTAGGGATGATAATTAGACCTCTTTGAATAACAGAACCAATTAGTCATGAATAATTTATCCAACATTTGGTACAAATCAGTCATCAAATGAATTCAACAAATACTGTTTGACCAGCTTATACAGCTGGTTGACTAATATGAAAAATTATTCACTGAACAAATTAAGGGACAAAAATGCCAAAATCCATGAAATAAATCCTTGGGAAATTATTTGGTTAGCTCTAATAATAATACTTAAAGAACCTAATTAGGATTATTCCTACTAAAACACTGTAAGTGGAAAATGCAAAATGATAAATAGGTATGCTTTGTTTTCTGGAATCATGACCTAGAGGATCAAGCAATAAGCTGATGAACAGAAAACGAAACATCACAGATTATGTATCAGTTTTTGTTTTGGATTTCTTGTATTGCCCTAGTGTGTTTGCAGTACCTGCAGCTTTGCATTAAGAAAATGCTCTTAGTTAAGCATGGTATTTCAGGACTCTTACCAGTCATCTTTGCAGCTAAGAAGGAATATTTTGCCCAATGATGCACAATTTGTTAAGTGTTCTTGAGAAGAGGGGGCTACAGCAAAGAAAGTCTTCCAAGTATCTGTTTTATTGTGGATGGAGAAAAGTAAAGTCATAAGCTTGAATGAGACCTAGTGGCAGTGGATATCCTTTCTTCAGTTCCTTCTGGGTAGTTCGTGGTCACATACTGATCACCAGATTTCAGTTAATAAGGAGAAATTTCCCTGCTTTCTCTAATTTCAGATTATATTATCAGAATTAGGAGTTCTGGAGTTTTTTTACCCTCTGTGGGATAGACATGGTTTGGGTTTTCGGACCATTTTACCAAATCGATCGCTGCTATAGCAGAAGTTACGGACCTTGTTAAAGCCTCTTCTCTCTTTCTACCTTTGGCAAATAGTTTCATTTTCTGAAAACTGAACTCCTTTGGTCTAACTAGCATATTTTAATCTCTTTAAAGAGTATCTGTTGGTAGCTTAATGGACTGTTATATATAGAAAGGCAGATTAGATGATGATCTAATGACCCAAACTTAGACTGTATAATATTATGAAGTATTCTCCTCATTGCTTGTTATCTTCTTTTGATCTGGAAGCAGAAAATGGTCTGCCTAATTATTTTACCTAAAATTGAGCTAGTACTTGGTTAATTTGGACTAGTATTTTCCGAGATATATTTTCATAAAAGAAAGATATCTCCAAATTATTCTAAAGTATTATTCTGCATACTTGAAAATTTCTAAGTAGATCAGACATTACACAACTCCGCTGACTGAATATACTGTCAAGTTAGGTTTAGCATCACCATGAGAGATTGCAAACTGAATTTTGTGGCACAAAAAAATTAAAACAAAACACATACTGCATGTATGTATTTTGGCTGCCACAATCTAGCCAACTGGGCTGTGTAACTGATACTTTGAGACAGACCAAACTTCAAATTTAGTCTTTCGCATTTATTTCATTTCTAGGATTTCAAGTGTATGTTAGTAAGCTATGAATTGTTCTTGCTGCAACAATTGCTTAGTATATAAGGCAATATCTAATTTCTGTTTTGGTCTTTATTGCTTTCTAGACGTTAAGTCTAGAAATGGACCGTGATGATTAATTAGCATGACTTCCTGCATGACCTCTTCTTGAACTAACATCTCTCTCATAGGAAGACATCTAGTCTTCACTGTAAAAAGTAATGCAATGGAGAATGCATTCTCCAAGGCTTTTTTTTTTCAATTTTCAATTCTCATGTTCTTGTAAGTTTCAGCTAGCACACCTCAGGTGGGTTGGGTCTGCTGAGAAATTTCATGCTCTGCTTTGATGCTTTATTTTTTTTTTACTTCATTTATTTGGATAAACAGGGCAAAATCTTTCCTCAGAAAAAGAAATTCAACTATTTTTACTGTGATTGGATGTGAGTGACTGCAGGACCAAGAATAGAGTCAATGATTAGGAGCCCACAGGCCTACCTGATGGTATCCGAGAAAAAAAAGAGTCACTGAAATGCCACAAATAAGAGTTAATTTCTTTTTCATACTCTCTTGAAGCCTATCGAATTTGGTACACTACAAGCAAGAAGACTAAAAAGCAAGACCCCAGCATTAGGAATATCCTACATCATCCTTTATATGAACAACTGCTTCTGAGAAGCATAGCTAAAGACTTCTTCATCTATTCTTAATCCATTCTATGGATGATAGCCACCTAAATTAGAAAAAAATCAAGCCAAAACAAAGAAACCACTCACCCTCTCCCCCAACCCCCAAAAAACCCAAAACCAAACCCCAAGAAACAGAAGACTTGAATTGAAGCTAATGCAGAAAATTAAAATGAGATTAAAATAGTTTGGTATGGAAGAGCAATGAGTTTTCATAGCTTATGAGATCTTTATGAAATGAATATCTGAAGCCTGTATGACCATTTTTAATGAAAACCATTAATGAATAAGGTCTTACCACAGAGTATTAGAAACTGATTTTGTGTAAATTGAGAAAATATTTGAATATACAGGGCTATTTCTATTTTCTACTCTGTTATGCATGCATTCTAACTGATAGGATTTATTCAATCAGAAAAAAAGATAATTTTGTGAGGGATCTGCTTAAAAAATATTGGTAATATATCACTGACTCACCACACACTGGAATAGCTCTTTCGCTTAAAGTAAGACTTACTCTAAATGGCTTTTGGGCACTAGTTTGGAAGAGACTTGTACTACACTCATAAATAATGAGGAAGACTAAAGCCTGTCAAGACACTTTGTTTCTGAAGGTCATCTCCAATATTATCAGAAAATGTCTACTAATACAGCCCATTTTCTGAACCTATGTAGCACAGTTTTCAAACCTGGATGATGAAATTCTACATTTAGTTGCTTCAATAAAAATAAGGTACTAATTTGTGCCAATTTGAGTGATATAACACCTAAATCAAACATGCATTTGTGCAAACTGGGCTGCTTTTCTATCAGAAAGAGGAAGTTGGAACACCAAAAACCTCTTAACTCTTAAGTGTTAGGAAGGAAAAATCTGCATATGAAATATCACACTGGTGTCAAGATATTAGCACTTATGAAGGAGTATGGGAACTTATGCAGGTGAATCTTTGCATATCAAACTGATAATATAGCCATAAAAATGCATTTCTGCTGCTTCTAGTTCATACTATAATTTTGTTTCTCCTTTTTCCACAGCAGTGTTATTCACAATTTTGCAAGTGCTTGGCTAAAATATAATTTGATAAAAAGAACTCTGAGGTGAATAATGATTTGCTCAGCTGCAGCTCATTAGAGATGATTTTGTTTTTCCAAATTATATTACAAGGGCAGCATATCAGCCTGTCCATGTACTCCTCACTGAAATGACTGCTGTACTCTGGGGAATGAAAGGTTTCCTCCTAAAAAATTTACTGCTCCTTTTTTGCTAGTTTAGTGCTTCATTTCTTTTTATATAGCTGCAGAGCAAAACAGCCAGGCTTATTTGTGTAGATTTGAATGTACAGGCCTCAATAACAACATTTTTGTTCTGCCTCAGTCTATCCTTATATTGGTATACACCAGCTCTTCATCTTCACCTTCGCAGTCTTTGATAGGCAGGGGACTTATATCAGTAAATGATCTGCTTTCCGTGCCTTGCCTCCCTTGCAAGCCAAGAATCTGCAGGAGTCAGCTCTGTTTTGTCACCTACGTATCTTGACAGGAGGATGGCAAACTGTTTTCTCTCAGAAAGCAACTGGTGAAGAGATTGTGGCAGGCAACAGTTTTCCCCTGCCTCACTAACATTTTCCCATTCTGCATGGGAGAAGATTAAAACTTCAGAAAAAAGCTAATGACTTCAGTATTGCTGTTTGCTTGATGGTGAGGCCACTCATTTCATTGTCAGAAAGCTCTACTTGCTCTGCCCTGCCCTGCCAAACTCATTGCATGGACTGAAATGTTGAGGTTTTGAATGCTTTTAACACCATGTTATAAAGTTAGTATGGCTTTCTCAGTCTCCTAGCAGAACTGCTTCACTCTCTGTAAATAAATATGCACTTTGCCAAAGAGAGGAAATAACCCAATACTTCAGCCACTCATATAAAATATGTAGGCTAGAAACCAACTGCTCCATCCCAAGTGAATGGCTGCTTTTTTCATAACTAACTGTATTACAATAGGCACCAGAAATGAGCAGCTTAGGATCAGGAGAGTGAAATGTGGTACCTTCTCCATTCATGAAATTATAGTGCTTGATCTCACCAACATACACATGCACCCCTGTCTTACAGATGCTATACAGTGGGAGGAAACATTTACCTGCTATTCTGCATAAGCACATCAGAACTCAATTCAAATGGATAAGTTGCTTTTCTTCCTTTCTGCTTTTTAATAGCCAACCAATCCCACTTGTTAAATTAAAAGAAAGGTCCCCACTATCATCCCAGCATCTGTAATCATCTTTCCATGTCTGGTTTACCAAAGAGTAATCTGTGTGTTAAATGAAATGTGCTCCTGTGGTTTCTGCTGCTGCTGTGTCTGCTGCAGCAGTGAGCAGCTGAGTGTTCCCTGATCACATTGATATTCCAAGCCAACCAACACTGCAGCCAACAGGCGAACTCCACTAGGGTATGGCCAGAGGGAAAACAAGAGATGAAGGCCATTTAGGAACTCAGTACAGCAAGAATTAACCTAATTTTCCCTTGAAGTCTACCAGAACTGCAGGAACCTTCACTCCAACACAGCTGCAGAATGACTGCAGAAATTTGGCTAAGCAGCTAGTGGCAAAGAAGTGGTCACCTTACACTTACAGTCATTCCCCTGCTTTTTTGTCCACTACTTCATTTGCTGCATTCCCCCACCATGTTTAATCTCAGATTTGTTAAGCATGTGAGGCACAAAGGATTTTTCTCTTGCTTATTACTTCATGCAGTACTCGCATGAAGAAATTAGGGTTCCCCAATAATGCTAATTTCCATGAAGAAACCATTCAGGTTTGTTCTACAAACAGAAGTGAGTGTCATTGGAATGACTATATAGAAACATAAAATCAAATAAATATAGAAATTGGTTAAAATCAAATAAACATAAAAATTGAAGCCGTTAATAAGAGCTTTATGTTTTAGGGACACATACATACTTAACAAGATGACCATGTACTATAAAAAAGAAAGACAACTCATTTGTATTATGTCCCTTTGTGACCCCCAGCCTCAGCCATTCAGTCAGTATGGAGAGCCAGGAGACTTTACCTCAAGCAATGTTACATCTGTCTTAGAATGAAAACAACTCTCTCAGAGTCGTCATTCTCTTCCTCTCAACTTTTGCTCTTGTCATGTTGCATTATACATAGATAACACAAATCTTGAAGACGTGCCCTCTGGTTAAAAAAGGAAACAACAATAACAACAGCAAGATCTCTCACACAGCATGCCAATGTGAGCAGGATTTAATCACAGATACTTGGAGCATTTAATAGCAGTACTTAATAAAATAATAATAGAAATACTGGTCAACAAGCACAGTGATAAGTATAAGAAGAAAAAAAAAACAACCCCAAAAGAAGTGATCTGTTTAATGATTATTCATTTCTCATCCCTAGAGCCATTTGTTACTCTACTGAAGAGCAGTCTTATCTATTCAAAATATCTGTTAAGATATTTTGTTGAATCCATGCAGAAATCAAAATACTGAAACTTTATAATGACTTTCTCTGTCACCTATGTCATAGCTTAACCCAGCAGGCAGCTAAACACCACACAGCTGTTCGCTCACTCCCCCGTAGTGGGATGGGGGAGAGAATCGGAAAAAAGGTAAAACTCCTGGGTTGAGATAAAGGCAATTTAATAGGACAGAAAAGGAAGGGATAATAACAATAACAATAACAATAATAATAATAGAATATACAAAACAAGTGATGCACAATGTGATTGCTCACCACCTGCTGACTGATGCCCAGCCAGTTCCCAAGCAGCAGTCCTGCCCCACCCCAGCCAACCTCCCCATTTTTTTGTTCAGCATGACATTGTATGGTATGGAATATCCCTTTGGTCAGTTTAGGTCAGCTGTCCTGGCTGTGTTCCCTCCCAGGTTCTTGTGCACCTCCAACCTTCTCACTGGCAGGGCAGTGTGAGAAGCTGAAAAGTCCTTGACTAGTGTAAGCACTGCTCAGCAACAACTAAAACATCAGTGTGTTACCAACATTATTCTCATCCTAAATCCAAAACACAGTACTATACCAGCTACTAGGAAGAAAATTATGCCAGCTGAAACCAGGACAATGTCTTTGGTGGTCATATCTCAAGGACTAGAATAAGTGGCAATATTGATGATGATGATAAAAAAAAAAAGAATTATGGGTTAAAGTGGCAAAAAAAATCTCTTGAGCAAAATAATAGGAATCTTCTTGTGAAAGAGGGTAGAGAAAGAGGGTAGAGAAAGAACCAAGCATCCCTCTGAGCTGTTCACATTCTTCTCCTAAACACATGTTAGACTTCCACAGATACTAGAGTATTTTTTTCAAAGATTCTCCAATACACCTCATCACATATAGAAGAGCACATAGGATTTCTCTCGTGTCTGTGCAGAGATTCAGTTTGCCTGAGATGAATGTCTAGAACAGCACAGGATTCTGTGTGATTAAGCTGGCTCCTTTTCTCTGAAAACAAATCACTGTTTTGAAGAGTATTTTGCCTGGGAAAATTTAGAAGTGTATGACAGTGGGATGACTATTTGTGTCTAGTGAAACAATCCTCATTTTTCTTTTCATCAATGTAAATTTAAAATAAGTTCCTTAAAGCACAGGGTTTCAGTGATTTCAGCTGAGTGCACAGAGGCAGATTGAGGCACAGTATCTGCAGAAACTTGTTGCAGCAGATTGCACACCATGACAGTGGATAAATGCAGGAAGCTTCAGGGCACTCCTTAAACTTTGATGTTTCTATTTGGGGTAAATTATAGCAGGCTTTTGTTTGGGTTTCAGAATATTTGTAGGGACCTGTTACAGAATTGTAGAACTGAAAGGAAATTCATGAGATCATCCAGCCCAAACTTCTGTCCCGTCAGAATCCGCTACACTTGTATTATTCCAGCATTTCATTTTTCTTGACTGTTATTAAGGCCTCCAGTATGGAAGACTGCATAGTCTCTTCAGGTAAACTATGGTGCATCATTTCCTTTACAGTTGGAAAGTTTTCCATAATATATATCCTTAATCTTCCTTGACACAATGTATACCAATTACTTTTTCCCTTTTCTATTATAAACAAAGGGAATATATGATTTCCCTCCTCTCTGCAGAAACTGTTTATTTATTAGTATGTTATCATGATCTAGATTGAGACTACTAACTAATTTCGTTCATGACAAAGTGGAAAATTATTGTGTATTGCTTTAGCAATCTCCTTCATAAAATGTTGAAAGTATAGAAAAGGAAAAAGACTATTGTATGACATCAGGTTATAAATATTCAGATGCATACCTGAAGATGCATAGCTGGATCTTTAGACCCTACTCTGTTTCTTTTAAAAGATGGATGAAATAATATTCTTGAACACTAAAACAGTCTGAAAATAAACAAATAAAATGTAAATAATTAACTATATCAAGGGAAAGTAAATGAAACTTCTAGATTCTGTGCTAAAATAATTCAAGAACTGTCTGCCAATAATCAGGAAAAACACCCTGTAATGAAGTTTTTTTCAAATCTGAAAGGAAGAGCTTTCTCACAATGACATCACATTATAGTTTAAGCACCAGCATGCTGCAGGAGTTCAGTTCAGTGCAGGATTATACCTACGGGAATATTTCAGCTGCCAAAAATATACTTGCTGCCTTTTTAATTTACGTGCCTAACTTTAAGCACACAGACTTCAGCATTTTGGTTCCAACCTTTGTGGACCTCAATGCTGGTAACTATAAAAGTAAGTTTAATGCAAAATCATTAATTAATATTTATTGAGGGGATACTGTCAATTCCAGCCTCAAGACTAGAAGCCACAGAGGTCAGGTAATGTGATTCAGAGCATCCAAGACAAGATTTCAGGTGCTCTGGGTTGTTCTCTAGAGGAACGAGCACTCTTAACAGCTTTTAGGTTTCTAATACAGTTGTGTAATTCAAGTGGGTATAGCAGGTGATGTGAATATTCCTTCCTGTTCTGCATCTTAAGAGCATTATGAAAAATAGTTTACAAAATATTACTGTTGGATTGCAGAGGTGCAAAGCAAAGTGATTTGGAGATTACGAGCAATTTCAGGATATATTTTTATTTCAGACTATCTTTCCTCACTTCTGTCTAAGGCTTCCTAATTTAGGTTCTTATAGTCCCCACTACCATAAAATTTATTAATGACATCATTAGTAATACCTAGCCATGAATCCAACATCATCTTGAAAAATAATGAAAAAAGGATGATGGTGTAGTACTCTTCAAATTAATCATTCTTTTCAATCTTTTATAGGTTTCCTGAGGGTTCATTGTTTTCTGTTCATTTAAACCATGTCTAGCTATTAAGTTTGCAGTAATTACTATGCAGTAATAAATTTGTACTCCAGTTCCGGAGGCCTAGAAGCTCTGATTTCGTAAAGAAGCATTTTTATTATATTGTACGTTCTGATAAATCAAGGGACAAAAACAGTTGGACCCTGAGTCAAAGTCCAGCTAAACATTTCAGTAATTTTTCAAGTATGCAGCCATATAGTGCAGGCAGCTAGAGGTTGGGCTGACAATTGAAGTATCACTTTAACAGCTGCTTCATTTCACTATCTCTCGGCTCATAAACTTTATTTTTAATAAGCCTGCCTGTAAGACCACTAAAAAATGACCTTCACAGAGAACTACAAGGACCTACTGTGGTGACCAAAATAGCTTTCTTGGACAGTGCATAATGTGACGGTGACCATACATAGAAAATAAGCAGTATGGTGAGAAAGACATTATACTAACTACTGATGAGAATATTCTGTATTTTCACACCAAAAAATTCTTGTGGTAGCTGTGCAAGTAATCCACTACCTTCAACTCGTACTAATCTGGACATCTTCATTGGTCTTAATAGTGTTGCACCAGTTTACATCAACTGAGTGAATGGTGTGTGATTTCAAAGTTGTGTTTAGGAGCTGTAGGCTGTCTTACAAGAAGAAAATACATTATATAATAAACTGATAATAAAGAGGCTGCTAATTCATACCCTGCCCTGCATGTTGCTTGCCAGTCTGTAGTCAAACCTATCTGCTAATTAACTCTAATTTTCACCCATTTCCTTACCTAAAAAAATTGCAGCCTTCTGTTTTGTTATGCTGCTAGTATGGTTAGGGTATACTGCTAGTCTAAGTCAAGGCAGCATGGGCCTGCTGGGGTAGCTAAGGATCAGAGAAAGGAACTTCTGGGTTGCAGCTTGAGAAGGTGAAGAAAAGGTGCTCACCAAGCTGTGTATGAGTGGTGTGACCCAAGGGAGGAAGGGTACTTGTGCTGGGAAGCTGAGCTTTCTGTGTATGCCATTTTTTAAAAAACAGTTCCAAATTGACCTGTAATTTTAAGAGCCAATAATTCTGAGGTACTGTAAACCACCTGCACCACAACCCTGGCTACTTCTGAAGTAGGTGTAATAATTTAGTCCTGTGGCATTGTGGGCACTTGCTAGACCTTTTTTATTCTTGTGTCCAAAAACAATCAAAATGTCTTGCTGAAAGCACTGAAGGGTATACTACAGCTCCCACTTCTGCTGCTAGAGATCTGTAAAATTTTTCACTGAAAACAGAGCTTTACTTGTTCAAAAGCCTAAAAAACAGTCAAAACTGTGATCATTTAAATTTATTATTTGTATTCCAAAAGCAGTTGAGACCAAGACTTATGTGTGCTATGAATGGTCCAAAACCAACAACAAATTTTGGCCCCTGCCATCTTTAAAATGTGAGTTTAAAGTCTAGCAGGAGCATGGAAAACAAATGGGAAGGTGAACGTACAGATGGAGCAAAAGGAAGCAAAATAATGCAATATAAAATAACATGCTAAATAGTTTGACAGCTTTCCTACCAATGTTTTATACAAGCATAAGAGCACAGTAGAGTTTTTGTGAGGACTGGTCACTTTTTGCTGTTGTTACTGGAATTAAAAGAACCTCTTGGTTCTTTCTTAAGTTGTGTGTAAGTTTGCCTTCAAGTTGTGTGATGCCTTTCCCATGGTACATCCTGAGGCACTTGTTAGATTTGGGAGTTCAGCTTTATGTACTGTCTTTTATGTTGTATGTCTTTTGGGCTTGAGTAAAGACACACCAAACATTGTTAATCATCAAAATCTGGAAATACGCTCTGGGGTCAATGAAAAGTTGGATGAGTTCCAGCAAAAGTTCTACTATTCTGTGTTACTGTGCTAGCTGATGCTCTTTTAATTTGCTACCCAGACACAACGTATGAGCAGATGAGGCAAATGGCAACATTTCACAGGAAAAATCACAAATCAAGTTCTTGTTTGCTTTTGCTTGTTCCCAAGAAAGTAGTTCATAATGTTATGTATACAATATCAGATCCCTGAATTTACTCAAATGAATTTTCTTCCATTCTCACACCTTTTTCTCTACTATTATTTTCCTACAAGATTGCTTTCAAAGCCTCCTTCTAAAATGGATAGAAACTGCACAAAAGGATTTCTGCAAGCAAGCTTCTTGCCTAATTACTTATTACAGTATTCTGAAGACTGAGGGAGCTTTTTCTGCTGAAATATTTGTTAAAAAACCCCAATTGACTGCCTCAGTTCTCCTCACTGAAATTTTTGTTGAAAATATTTGATTGTACCTCTGTACTCATGGTATAGAGTAAATTCATTCCCTGTCCATGCTGCAGCAGGCAGGTGTTCTCCCAGGTCTTGAGTATTTCTAGGGTTTGGGCAAGCTTGTTGCGGTCCATAACAATCCCCAGCTGCTATAAAGATGACTTAAGGCCATAGACATAACTTGAAGCAGCCACTTTGCCCAGCCCCAGCTGTGTTACGTATATCTAGTTTATCTGGTTGAGAATGTAACCAAAACATGATCCAACAGCATGAAAAAAACCATTTAGATCATGTATGTCAGAGGATGATTGCATTTTTTAAATTGCTTTCATGAAAGTTATTTTGAACCGTTTTAATCACTGTACTGTTTTCACTATATATTTTATCCTTTTATTTGTGTGTTTGTTTGTTTGTTTAATTAAAGTCCATACATCCACACAAAGTGGCTGGGGAGATCTGGAAGTGTCAAAAAGTATCTTTACACTCTTCCTTCCACTTCACCATCACATTATGTTACATTAGTCATCCTTCCCTCTATATGTCAGTAATAAGGCCAAGTTAAAAAGCAATTGAAGATACATTTAAAGAAATGGTGTCAGCATTTTCATTGCCAGTTACACAGAATTTTCTCTTCAGCCCTCCTGCTTAGAGTGAGGTGTGTCTCAGGTCATTTATCTTTTCCTTAATTTAGCGTTGATTTGGAAGAACTTGTGTTTGTATACATAAATTCATATGCATATTTAAAAATAGGTTGTTTAAACCATGCACTCATTTTCAGCCTTGGCTGGCCTTGTGACATCTTTATGATACACTATGAATCTTCCTGGGATGCTGAGTCAGCTTTAGGAATTAATCAGATCCACAAGTTCAGCTTCTTATGAGAACGATTCTTCTACCAGCATACGCATTTTGGATTACCTTCATCACTAGCCCTGTACAGATCTGCTGGGAGAGCTACCACTAAAGTATGCTCTCTTGGCTGATGCACAGGAGCAATTCATAATTTAATTTACACTTCTTGAAAAAACAAACAGGATTGTTTCAAGTTAGCACCTTTGCGTTGTTAGTACTACAGAAGAGAGCACCATAATCAGCTTCCACCTATACCGTCACTCTTGTATTAACTAGCCAAGCTGGGCTGGCAGAGATGAAGAGTATACTTTCCTATAGTAAACTAGATTATAACAAGGACTGCTTTAGGATTTACCCCTTTCAGAGCTCTTAATTGTTTAATAAGTGGCAACAGTGGTTGTAAAGCTTTCCTCTGAGGAAGACCAGTTCCTTGCTACATCATGGCAGTAGATTAAAGCTGCAGTTCAGCGCATGGAGTTCCTTTGAGAACATGGATGTTGAGAAATTATTGGTGTCCAAAGAGAAGTAAATGGGTGAAACGTGACAACTTCAGAATCTTTCAGTACAAAATCCGTAATTCTCTGATAAACATAATAATTCTGTCATCATAGTCTACTATTTTGTCTTCTCTTTAACAGAATGAACTTTGTTATAATGGCTTTAATATTTAATATTATAACAGCTTTAATATTTAATATTTTTGGCTGTGTTTAGAATTTATCATACCTTTTTCTCAGTAAAGTAGGTTCTGATATTCATTTTGTTCTTCTGGTACAGATTAAAGAGCACCTCGCCAAGGGACAGAGGATGTTGGCTGGTGATGGCATGTCCCAAGTAACCAAGACACTATTGGATTTAACTCAGAGGAAAAATTTTTATGCAGGGGACCTTCTGATTTCTGTGGAAATTCTCAGAAATGTTACAGACACATTTAAAAGAGCAAGTTATATCCCTGCATCTGATGGGGTGCAGGTAAGAGAAACATTGTAAGGGTAATGCTTCGATTGATGGAGTTTATGTCAGTATACTGCATGTCACCTATTTTACCCACTGAGGAGACTAAATCTTCTGAATTAGGCATAAACATTGTTCACATTAAACTGAGCTAGGAAAAGATTCAGCCACATTTAATGACAGAAATATCCAAACCAACGCAGCAAGTGAAAAATGTAAAATTCTTTCTTTGTAACATTTACTTCACTATCTTTCTCTTTCAAGGTTTGGTTTGATTGAAAGGGATGTATTGGTAATTTTTTGCACTGAGCAATTCACTAGTATTGTTTGTCTTAGTTCATTTCGGTTCAAAATCTATCCACAGTGTTTAGTTATGTAATTCTGGCATTGGTTATTCAGTTCAAACAAATAAAGCTCATTAAAAGTGCACAGGAGTGATGGACAGTAGATTTGATATGAATTTTCTATTTCATATGTTAGATTAACTCTTCTTGTGCAAGAGGCCAATTAAAATACTGTCAGAAGTAAAAGCACTATAATTATTTCTACATAATGGGATGCACAACTCATTGTGTAATACTTATGAAAACAAATATTTCACAGGACTTCAAGATCAAGATATTGGTTTCATCTATATCTGAGAATTTTAGACACTTTTCAAAGACTGTCGATGTACTTAAAAAGAATACTAAGAAGGTAGATGTATATATTATTTATGAAAAAGAGAGTTTCATGATCATTCATAAATTACTAATGAAGTTATTAATGCAGGTCATGTGTATGTATTTGTTTGTGTAAAGGTAAGCATAGATTATAAATACACTTTGGAATATATGCATGCAGATAAATGGAGGTATCTTGGAAAAGACAATTTTTCCAGAGTTAAGTTTTCAAGAGCTAGCCATTATATTTTCAGTTTTCATGTTTTTCTATGCACAAAGAAAAATGAACTTCCATAATAAAACCAACATTTCTTGTGTTGGCCTGCAGCCAGCTGAAAGTAATATTTTTTGAGCAGTGCTTTAGTGCTTTTCAAAAAGTATTTTAGCTGGACAATCTTTTTTTTTTTTTTTTTTTAATTGAATGAGAGTCAATATCTTTTCCTACTTTCATTAAGTTCTGCTATTAAACAGGGTGTTATTTACTGAAAAAATTTCATGCATTCAACAATCTGATAGCCCAATGTGACTTCTTCATGGTTCACAGGCACTTTAGAAATCTTTTGTAGAACCAGCCTTGAGAAACTGCTTGGCACAAGTGATTTTGTTCATGGGCTTAGCAGATCAGGTCATTTGCAGTTTACATACATTAGAGAGAATTTGATTCTTTTCCCGCTAATGACAGTGCCAAAAGTTCTGTTCACTTTGGCAATGTAGAGCTGTTTCCAAAATTCATAATAGTATTCTGGCAGAACTTGGCAAAATGATTAGTACTATTTTAATAATTTTTGATTAATCATTTTGAAGTGAAGAAATGAGAAAAGGCAAAAATTGGTAAGCCATATTGCGAAGGAAATAAAGAATGATTTCTCAAACCAAAGAAATAATTGTATTTCAGGATTTAGATGCCCTAGAGCTCTTAAATCCCAGCTGAATAAAAGGCACTGAAACTCAAAAAAGAACCCTAGCAAAAAAAAAAAAAAAATTAACAAATTGCAAGCTAAGGTAAAATACGAAAAGCAATGCATAGTGTTCAGGAAAGAAAGTGAAATCAGAATTAAGCATATGTTTTGCACAGGGGATGTACTAAGCAATGTTCCTGTTACTGACTTCTAGTGATACAAAATGAAATCCTGGCTCAGTAACATCAGTTTAAATTTTACTGTCAATTTCTGAGAAACCAGGATTTTCCCATATGTAAACATATATCATATGCTACCATACTCTGGAGGATTGTATTTAATTTTTATTTTCGCTGTCACATATTTTCATACTTTCTAGTCCATCATCAAAGTAAGTGACAAAAAGGTGAAAATGAAATTAATTTGCACAAAAATACCAAGATTATTCTTTCTGAGGAAGCTCTATTCTATTTTTCGCACTAGATAAAGAGTAGAATTTCTTAGGTGTTGGGTTTTTGTTTCAAAGACATTCTCAGAAAAGCATGAGTGAGGTTTAAAATCCCTGAAAGTCATGATTTATCATTTCGCATCATGTCAGAAAGTGGATTATGAATTATGGGTAATAGTATTTTTTAAGTTCCATACAAAAACAACACTTCCACTTCCACTAAAACTGAGAAAGGAAAGGTGTATATGTCTGAGTGTATTTGTTTCTTACACATTCCATCCATCTGGATAGTCCCTCAACTGTCTATAATATCTGGCTTATATCCAGTATTAATATTCATGAATAATACAAAAGATGTGATTCAGAGACTCCATAACAAAAAGAATGAACAGAAAAGTGAGATCAAATTTGAAAATTTCAGGCTAATTACTCAAAATGAAGATGCCTCTGCCTGACGTGCTGCATAGAAAATGCCACTTGTTTAGGCAGACAGATACCAAGAGCAAAACAAAGCTTCTAAAGTATGCATGTCTAGTGCCAAGTTATTTATTATATATGAGTGTTTCTCTTTTTGCATATTTTAACCATTTTTGCAACAATATTTATGTATACATTACATATATAGTGTCAGGAAGAAAAATAGCCATGTATGAGGCAGTTAAACAATACGGAAGGCATCCTGTATCAGTGACTGAAAACAGCAGTACAGTAGCAGAAATAGTAGAAGACACGAGTCATGCAATTATTCTACAAGCAAGGTCTTTCTCTTAATATGGGAATTACTTTAAAACACACTGTGTAGGTACACTGAGGCTATGAGATGGCCACTATGCTATTACTTGTGTAAGAAGGATTCCACCCAGAAGATAATTGAACTTTTAAATAAGCATAATATAAGCAACATTTTGGAACACTTTCCAGAACTGGTCTAAGAGTGCTTGAACTACCTTCTAAGGACAAGATGGCAGGAAAGGAACTACCTTTCAGGACAGGATGGCAAAGTGAGTTGTACAATCCTGTGATCCAGCAACCAACAGGAAACAAGGTTTCTCCCCAGAGAAGTTAGAGCAGTATAATCCCATTTATATTAGCCACAAGGACCATTGCTGTCAGTCAGGGATTAACAGGATTGCCCAATGCTTTTTTCCCCCCACCTTCCCCCTCCCACACACACATTCCCTATGCTGAAGTCCAAAAGTGGAGGTGACTTAAGGCTATCCATTAATTCCTTCTAGGGAGGAATTCTTCTCTAGCTGTATAAAAGGATTTATGACAGCTTTATGCCTGCAGAGAGGGTCAAAGAATTTGGACTGGAACAGAGAACTGAAGCCATTGTATTACAGAAGAAAGAGATTGAAAGGAAGGAAATTAAATTAGGAAAACATAATTGTCCATTCCTGACTGTAACTGGCATTATCCTCAAAAAAGCCTAGGCAAAAATAAAGGACTTAAAAATTTGGCTCTGGCTGACACATTTTCTATAGTGGCCAGTTCAGTAATACATAAGCCCTGCCATGACAGGAAGGAGCTTGATTCTACAAGGAGGTCCAGTGTTTACTGCAGTAATACCATCAGATCACATCCATAATGCTTCTAAAATTTTCCCTTCATACCTGTCAATCATTTTACTAAAGGACAATGTTGTTTCTTCCTGCTTTAATGCAATGAACAAGAGAATAGTCAAAGTAGGTGAAAGACTTTTTAACCCCTATTCCCCGGTAACATTTTTGAGTGCATCTTATATCTATTCATTTTTGAAGCAGCAAAGCCATTTAATTGTCTCTCTGTTTAATTCAGAAAGCACCAGTATTGCTGACTGAAAAATCTTCATACATCTCAGCCTCCACAGCTACCATAAATATGACATCAACGAGGGATAGAAATAGAGAAAAAAAAGATCTCAATAAGCAAGATATTCTTGTCACTAGGTTCATGTACATCATTTATGGTTTATTGTACAAGTACAAAGTATATATTAAATCAGTTATTGCTCATCGTCTGTTTGTGCTTGAGTCTAGCATTATTTATAAGCTTTTTCACATATATTTCTGTTAATTATTGATCATTTTAATGCTTTCATGTAACCAAAATAAACAAAATTTAATAAACATATAACATTATTAGAAAAACTGTGTAATTTATCATCTGCAAGAAACATTTATAACTCCTGAGTGTCTTTTAGGCAATCTAGACTACTCTCAAATAGATCTCATTATACGGACATGGATACTTTTGCAATTAAGGCTTAGACTGTTTCTGCAGGGGAATCAGTGGCTGCAATGTAGTGTAAAACTAGCTTTGAACCACCTCCTTAGTATGATAAATTATCCCACACTGAGCTCCATGCTGCTGCAGCTGGACTGCTGCTGGCACCCTAACAAGTTAAAGCTAGCTAAAATTTCTGTCCACTGCATCTCCATCGTATTACACCGGAAGAGTGCAGAACTATCATGCTTTAAAAAATGTTTTCCTCAGGCAAAATCCCCCTAAGGCCAACTCTACCTAGTAGAACTCTTTGCCAAAATCATAATGTCCTAGAGTAGATGTGGTTATAATGCCATGGAACTGCTTTGGCCAGTATAGTGTGTTTTACTTGGGGGACTAGTAAAGCTGTACATTTTTCCTAGCTGAAGTTGCAGTTACACAATTATGATTTGACAGCCTGGTTAAACTGGCAAATCCTTTGTAATGAATACTAAAGATAACTCTTTTCATTATGCTTTATTTTGCTACTGAATACCTGAAAGAGATGAAATGTATCCTTGGTATATAAGCAATATGTAGCTACATTTTTCTCTTCTTATCTTCAGATAAGAAGAGAAGCTTGTCTGGAAATTTCCCTTCTGTATCACTGCAAATTGGATCAAACCATGAGAACATTTTTCTTTTATGTCCTGTCTTTAATCCCCATCATCCTGTCCCAATGCATACTTGTCATTTTCACAGGAGCTTATGAGCCATTTCCTTCTTTTCATGAAATTTTGTGTTACTGAAGCTTATGGCTATTTTGTTACTGACTTCAGTGAGAGAAGAATTGTGCCCTCGTTAATGTACAGGATTATTTTGCCCAAGTTCACCAAAGTGTCAGTCACCTCTATATTAAATTTACCAAGTTAAAGCAATTTATGTGTGTAAATTTTATGCTTAGTATAATTAACTTCCTAATGATGATGCAAAGATGGATCCTCTTGCTTTTCAAGTAGTCAGTGTTAGGATTAGATTAAACTGGTAAAAATGTTTTTATGTAAAAATAGCGTTCCTGTAAGAACAGTTTTCATGTTTTATTCAATTTTGTATCCTTCAATGTTTTACATGGTTGTGATACACCTAAAATGTCTGTGATATTTCATATTTTGAAATCAATGTCTTTTCAAGCACAACCACAATATCCATAGTACACTAAGGTTGGAAGTTATTTCTGCTCTCATTTCAGTCACCGTGCAGTCAAATGCTTTGTACTTTCATTAACAGTAAGTTAGTTAGTTCTTATTTAAGCCTTATTTAAGCTCTATTTATCCCCCAAAACTGGCTAAATAGTAAGTGGAGGTGAGGGAATGACCATTAATCCAAGTTCCAATAGGGTCCTATGGTCGGTATTCCACTTAAAGATTTTTCAGAGGTTGTGAGGATCTTAATTGCACTCTTCAGCTCAGGTCAGTGGAAACTACATGTATCTTTTATGAAGGAACAGATAAAATATAATTGGCAGGCTGTAGACAAAATTGACATTCTGCACAAAAAGTGATACAGAGCTGAGAACAGACTCTGCTCAAATTCTTAGCTTTTAAAGATGAAGTTGGGAATACAAATTGGTAGAGAGAGCAGACAAAAGTAGAAAGGAAAGTTCTCCACAAACACTTGGAAGAATGATTTTTAAAATGTGTGATTTAAAAGCTAAATGCCCTGGCTTTTATTTGGTTTTTTCCTTATAGATAAATGAATAGAAGAATCAAATAAATAAATTAACAGTTTAAGGTCAAAGAAACAGAAATTAATTATTCCTTTTCTGTTGAAATTACTAAAAGGACAGAGGCAAATATGACTTTTTAAAAGTAAGATGCACCTGGTTTCACACAACATTTACCAATGAAATACCGTTGTATGCCCTGTTTATGGTCATTAAGGATCATTTTCACGTTTTGAATAGAAACTAGAGGCCGGGTGTTTTCTTAGTGTACTTTGTTTATTTGCAAAATATGTAGTTGCCTAGTTTCTGGAATGAGAGCAATTTGAAAATAGAACCCTGTCACATTTAGAAGTTTAGCAAGTTTAAAATGGTTCTTATTTTACACAAAGCAGTAGTGTGGAATGTGATTATATGGTGAAAAATGAACAATTAACCATAAAATATATGTACCCTTTTATCAGTCTAATATATTATTTTATTATCTCATCTCTCCCACTGACAGAAAATAAGCTGCAGAACTGCATCTGCAATAGAGAAAGGAAAACTTTCTTAATGTCAACTTAAGGATATGACTGCTTATGTCATTGAAAGACATTTTACTTAGTCTTTTATTTAATTGATTTTTTCAGAACTTCTTTCAAATCATTAGTAACCTCCTAGATGAAGAAAACAAAGAGAAATGGGAAGATGCGCAACAGGTAAGATTTGCATTTTGTCATTCATCAATTTAAAAAATTAGAAACTATGCATATTACAACATTCACTGTATCAGAAGCCACACATTATTTCAGTAAGTCATGACAAAGGGGAATGTATGGTTTCAAAAATCAGGTTAAACGTACACCCTGGTGTACGTGAAAGGAAATCCTAAGTGAGACAATATTTTGGAAATAACTGATCCTTTTCAAAAAGGAGTAATTCCAGGACCTTTTGGCTAATTCCTTAGATTAAAATTATATTAAGAATATAAGGCACTTCTCTTGATGAACAGATTTTCATTGCATTCCATGGGATTATTCATTATGTCTTCTGATGTAATGAAGTACATATGAAAGCTGAAAAATGCTACTAAAGACTAGCTGCAATGATGCTTTTATTGAACAGAATACATCAGAACTCACCTAAAGAACTCATACGACACCAACAAACAACTTACAGAAATTTAAACAGTAGACCTTTTTTAAAAGGCTGAATTTAGGAGAACAGTTGCTATTCTTAAGACTCACAAATTTCAGGACTAAGTTAGATATTATGATAGCACTTTATAAAATAGTAAAGTCTAACAAAAATCATTAATAGTAAAGTCTAACAAAAATCATTATTTTATAATCAAAAAGTTTAAAATTCAAATGAAAATTATTATTTGGTTGGATATAAGTATTTTCTGCATGCTTATACCAAGAATGTTACAGGAAAATATTAATATTTATGTTCATTAACATGACCATAGAACTATCAAATTTATTCAGATACAAATAACAGTGACAATGGGGATGACCAGATAATTATGTACAGAGAAAAAATTATGGAGGTAGTCAAAGGCAGGGAAACATTTCTATATGAAGAATGATTAAACAAAGCAAGATATTTCAGTATGAAAAAGAGTCAACTGCACTTACGTGCAATAGAAGCTTTTAAATTCAGGAGTGGATTGGAGAATGTGATGTGGGAGTGATTATTCACTCATGCTTCTTTTAAAATAACTAAAGGACATCAAATAGCGGCAGATTCAGAATGAATACTAGAAGATACTTTTTCTACAGAAAATCAGGTTGCAGAACTTCTTGCCGCTGAAAATAGACAAGTTAAAAAAGTAAATAGACAAATTAATGAAAGAAAATTCAGTATAGACTGTTTGTGGAAAGATCCCATTTTTGCTTAAGGAAGTCCTTTGGCAAAAAAGTGCTAAAGGCTAGTCAAGAATTCCAAAAGAAGTATCACTATGTGCATGCCCCTTTATACTCTTCCTTAGATATCTGCTATTTGCCACTGTCAAAGGCAAGAAAACAACTTACGTAGATCTTTGGTCTGCTCTTGTATGGTCATTGCCACTGTGTTATATAGATACTTGAAATTTGTTCACTTTTAATGTGGTTCTTAATAAATCACTAAGTGTTTGAAGGTCTTTGAAGCTATTTAACTTCATTTTTGTAAGTTCATCTTTACAATATGACTAAGAATGGGAAGATCAGGACTTTTCACTACCAATTCAAACTTTGCAGTAAACATATGATGTTGCAGCTGACCCACTGTAATTGAGCCAGGAATCATATTTTTCTTTTGTTGTTTTTCTGTTCCTCTGTGTACAAAAATAGATGAAATATGTCATTTTCCTTAGTGGTGGTGGATGGAAGCAGCAAAATCACATGCATGTGGGCAGTTTCCATAAACAGCACCAAGATTAGGGAACCAATATTAAGCAACTATTTTAGCCACACTAATGAACAGACAGGATACTACTCCTTATGTTATCAGCCTTGTCTTCTTCTACCTCCATCCTGCCTGCTTACCCATGCCATGTCCACTATCTGTCCCACAAAGATCAGGGGATGACAGCACCTAAGGGGAAATGGTGAGAATGTGGAGGTAAAAGAGGGAACAATAAATCTCCAGTTCCCTCCCCTCATTGCTGCTGGTAGAAGAAGTGGTGTTGAAAAAGGGAGAGGAGACAAGTTATTTCTACTTTTCCATATCTCCTTCTCTCTGCCTGGTAATTCGTTGTCTCACAGACCTGAGTACAGCTCTGGTACGCAGGAACCCAAGCAAACACCAGGATGAGCTGAATGCAGGAGTAGCATGGGCATAGCTGCCTGGTGACAAAGCTAGGGAATTCACTAAATATTAGACTCCTGAGCTATGGCACCCGAAGAAACCATGCCAGTGGTCTTGTTACTGTTCTTGGGCAGTTACACAAGCAGTCTCAAAGAAACTATTGAAGCAAGTAGCTCTTCATACCAGCTAGGAAGGGTGAGCTGGACTCCTAAGTACTCCCAAGATTCTTTTTTTCTTTCACTGTTGGAAAAAAAAACACTTTCTTATACAAAATATTAGTTTCTGTCATATTTTGGATAAAACACTGAAAAGTTATATAGAATAACAATATAAATAGAATATAAATTGAATATTTATATTCAATAAGAATTAAATAGAATTGGATTTTAAATAGAATTGGATTTTAAAACCAAAACAATATTATTTGAAATTATTACATCCTGTGCGACGACTTTTTGAGTTTTTATGTCAAAATCAAGGTAGGAATTGAACTTGAAAAGAATGTGTGCAAGTCATTATGTGCTGTGAATACAATCTAGTGCAAACACTATTGACTCATTAAAAAAGAGTAAAGGTGATTCTGTTTCCAGTTCAGCCACTTAGCTGACTTTTTTTTGTAATGAAACACTGCACACCAAAGGGCAATCTAACCAACTTTTTTTGCCAGCTTGCATGGTTTTCTTGAACTCCACAGCTACAGTTAGCATAGGTCTCTTAGCCTGTTTTCTGGATTCTTTGCTGGAAAGAAAATCTTACTCACTGTCAGCAAATTGCTGACTTTCTATGAAGTATACAGCTGCAGTGCCTCAGCACATCCTTTTTTCTAGATTAAATGTCAGCAGTTGATACCATTAATTACAGGTTATATAGCATTCAGATAAGCAGCACTCACTTTAATACTTGCCTTTTTTTTAAGAACTGATGTAAAGCACTGCACACAGGAAACCACTTCAAGTCCACAATGCATAAGTTTATACTGGTGTTTCAAAACACAGGAGCTATTCTGCATATTCTTCATCACCATCTGCTGGCATCCTATTGCTTAACCAGTACTTCAGATATATAAAGATGAAGAGTACCTCTATAACACTGACTGTTCAACAGTTTCTGCTGAAGTTATTTCTATAAAATTTTATGTGCAAGAACTAGGGTGAAAAAAATCTTTTCACTGAAATTTATCCTTAGTACATAATCTGTGAGCATGTGTGCTATGAGATGGATGCAAAAAACACACTTACTACCTCAGTAACTCATCATTAGGAAAGTGGAAGTTAAGTCTCCTTCACCTGAAGCAGCATTTGCAACCTGTTAGGATCATAAATGTCACGACAAAGTCTTCATAAAAATGGTATTACTGCCCTGCCTTTTATAAAAAGATCCATGTAGAAAACAAAACACGTTGTGAAATTCTCTATCCTGAACCAAGCAGCTATGGATCTAGACAGATAAAGCAAGATGAAGATGGAGTGCAGCATACTGGAATTTATAGTCTCTATAGTCATTTTTTATAGTCTGTAGTCCTGGCAGTGGAAAGAATGGGTTGAATGTTGCTCATAAAGTGAAATTTGGACATCTCACTGGTATGAAGAAAAAAGCACTGTGAACAGGTCATCCATTCTTTTTTTAATGCAAAATACTGTATTACTGAAAATTGTCCATTCATAAAAGGCTATAACAACCAAAAGGGATCTGTCATGTATGTGATATGAGCAGAATTTTAAGCTTATTAATAACTGTTTTCACCTTTAATGCAGTTTTGATGATGCATCATTATTGTTGAATATAACAATTTCTAATGTTTTTGTGATCATAGTAGCTTACAGCTTTGCAAATAAATTATATTTCTCAGAAATGTGCTCATCCAAGTCATACTGAGAGGCTGCATTAGCAATGCAAAGGCTGCTGCAATTTATTTTAGTTTACTGTGTCCATTTCTGGGCTCCCCAGTACAAGACATGGACGTAATGGAATGAGCCCAGTGAAGACCCATGAAGATGTTTAAGGGACTGGAGCATCTGATATGCAAGGAGAGGCTGAAAGAGCTGACACTATTTTGCTTGGAAAAGAGAAAGCTCAGTGGGGATCCTGTCAATGTTAAAAAATCCTGAGGGGGGCGAGTAAAGAAGACTGAGCCGAACTCTTCTCAGTGGTGTCCAGTGGCAGGACAAGAAGCAAGGGGCAAAAATTAAAATACAGCAAATTCCATTTAAATACAAGAAAAACATTTTTACTGTGAGAGTGATTGAATGCTCAGGAGTGATTGACAGGCTCTGGGGTCTCCGTCCTGGGAGATGTTCAAAATCCAACCAGATGTGGTCCTGGGCAACCTGCTAGAGCTGATCTTGCTCTGAGCAGGGGGTTGAACTAGATGATCTCCAGAAGCCCCCTCCAACCTCAGCTATTCTATGATTCTACTACTCCACATCAGCAATGAAAATAGTATTACCAGTAACAATTTATATTACTTAAATATTGATTAAAGCAGCAAGGGTTTATCATGCTGGAGAGGCCATGGTAAGATTTGCTTTCAACTGTTTGTGTCAATAGTTCTGAAGTTATTGAAGATATCTTCCAGAGGAAAGAAGAATATTTCAATTAGAGTTATTCTGGAATATTAAATGCTTTAACCATTAATGAAAGTAATAGCCAGTAAAAATTTTTTTGATAACTGCAGTGACTTAGAACAAACATTCCACAGTTCCAGTGCAAAGCTGATTTCACGTAGCTTTATGGGAAATCATGTCTGTTCACATGAGGATCTAATGACAAAATGGTTGTTTTACAGTGACAGAAAACATTAGGTATTGAAACATGGGAAGAGCAGTTTGACTGTTAAGTCTCACATTTCATTTAGATATTATTTGAATTTGATGCTGTACAGATTTTAATATTATAGTTAACAGCATGTCTGGCCTTCCCTTGTTAGATCTATCCAGGCTCGGTGGAGTTAATGCAGGTGATTGAAGATTTTATACACATTGTTGGAATGGGAATGATGGACTTTCAGAATTCATACCTAATGACTGGAAATGTAGGTAAGAAATAGGAATTTTTTACATCAAATTTATAATCTATTGAAAATCAGAAATTGCAAGTATGTACTATAGAGTTGCTGCTTCTACCGCAATCCAGATTCAGCTGCTCCTCCTCCTCCAGATTATCTCTGTTGCTTGGTTATCTCCTCTCTGGTTTAACACACTCAGTATGCCTTACACATTGGACTTCTCCATAATCATATCTCATGATCTAAATGCAAAGTTTCAAAGTCTAAATAAAATCCAGAAAATACTCATCAGAATACTATGAACTGTAGGTATATGTTAGAGCATTTCCAGGATATACAGTGTTTCAAATGGTAATTTAGAAAATCATGCTAGTTAAGATAATAATGGTATACTTAATAGCTTAAGAAATGTTAATTTTCTTGACATTATCTCTTTTAATATTCTGTTCTCCCAAAGAACAGTCTTTGCACATGTTATGGTGTGATGATAATAATCAGCATAGACAGATAAGCAATAATTTAAAAAAAAAATATCTATTAGTTGCCTTATTTAAGCCTGTGATTTCTTCATCAGTTTTTTCTATGTGTGACAGTTTCAAAAATTTATACAAATTTATTTTTCCAACTTTGTTTTCAACACTGGAGAGTTGCCAGGCAATATAATCAAATAATAACATACATCAAATATGAAGATGCTTAGAAACTGAATTCCACTTATTGGTAGCCATAAACGCTTCTGCAATATCACAGCATTTTATTAAAAATTCAAGAAAAAAAAATTAGTTTGAAAAGTTATTTTCTAAGCATTTCATCTTTGCTTAGTATCTTCCTTATTCAATTAACTTTCTATAGCTGCACTTTTATAATGCCAGGAAAGTATCAGGTAGTTGTATGTAATGAACAAATTCAAAATATATGCTTGTGTAATAGCAAAACTTCTGGTGTCAATACATTCTTTCAGATTTTCGGTTAGCATCTTCCTGCATCTATATGTCAGTCAGTTCTTCAGCAAGTCATTAGAATTAGTTAGAAAATATGGTCATTTAGAAATTAGTTGGCAGAATAAAGCAGGGAAATTGTTGGAATGTCCCTATTGAAAATCTAACTTGCTGTGCAATAATAAATATTTATTATTGTTGTCCAGTTCATGTTTAGATTGACAGGACTGTAAACACTAGCCCCTGTAAGGCACAGCCTTGTGTTTGGAGACATGTCAAAGAACTCCAAAAAGAACTCTGGCAGTCTTAAAATATTTAAAACATTTCAGTAGGCAGTATGGGGAACTTTAGCTTTTAACCAGTGATTTATTATTTCTATTGTTTACTGTTTGCACTGTAGTACCACTTAAAGGTTCTTCCAGTTGTCAGTCTTTCATTATGCTAGACCTTGTACAAATTTATAAAGAAATGACAGTATCTTTCTTGAAATGCTTGTTTCATGGCATTTTTATGACAAAATATAAAGATGAGCTTATTTAAAGAGCACAGCCCATGCTGCTTGGCATGTTGTACTGCATTCTGATCTGTTTGTCCTCTGAAAAATGTGAAAAAAAAACACTGGGAAATGTTTTAAGAAGATGCATTCAAATAATCTGTGTCTCTACATATTCATGGCTTCAAATGGAAAATAGCAACAACTTTCCAATTGAATTAGAAACCATGCTGTGCACTGGCTAGTCTAGAAAACTGCATAATCTTAACAGTCTTTCTTTTGATTATCTTTCCCTTCCCACATATAAGATATTTTTAGGCACTCAGGAGTAGGTCTGTTCTTAACTATATAACCATCAAAGGAATAGAAAGAAACCGATAAAAGTAAAATGAATTTATAGCTTTATTCTGACTACCTAGCTCTGTGCCTTGACATATTGGTGTGAGTTTATCCTCTCTTTGCTTGGTCAACCATCAAAAAAGGACAGGGTGACTGCTGTGCAACTCATTGACCAGAATACTTGAGCTCAGGTGATATGGTGAGATGGGAACTGAAGGTTGTTATCACTAAAGAGTAATTTCTTATTTTCACAAACAAGGAAGAAATGTATTGGGAATAATTCAGTTTTAGTGTAGTTATCCTCAGGGGGTTGGAGTAACTGTGTCTGACTGGCTATGTACTTGGCACTTAGGGAAAGTTTATGTTGATCTCAACTGAGAGGAATGAACTATGCAGTTGTTGTCTTGTCTTAACGTTAATTCTGCTGTACCAACAAGAGTTTAAAAATGTGTGAGGTCTTGTTTATAATTTGTAATAACATTCTTGTCATTTAAGTCAGCAGACACATTCCATGCAGGAAGCAGATATGTGCAGAAAGGATGCCCAACTTATATATATTCGACTTTAAACAGGACTATCCAATAGTTATTCCATAGTTATTTACCATAAAATATTCCTTCAGCACCTTCAGATATTTTAAATGCCTTTTGCCGTATTTTCATTTTAGAATCACTTTCCATTTCAGATATATGAGAAAAAGGATTCAGTACTAAAGATCAACTGCTGCTTCTTGTCAGAAAAAAAATCCAGTTCTGTAGCAAATTTCACAGTATTGCACTGAGTTCTTGGTTTCCTTCTACTAATTCCAGTTTACAAGTTCATTTCTAATTGAATGGTGCTATAGTGGTCCATATACAATTTGAACATCTTATTGTGTTTGACAGATATGCCAATCTCCTGAGATCCTCCACAGATGAAATTTTATTTTCTCTTTCTTTCAAGACACAGAAGCAAGTAACTGTGGCTTAACAAGTTACTACACAACAGCCATGCTGCGATGACTGTCTATTGCACATTCTCAGCTCATGGCACAGGGGAAGTGATGAAAGTTACCTTAACTATATGGTAGGCTATGCCAAGCCACATTATTATACATTTGGGAGTAGCTAAGAAGGTCCATAAGGACAGTTGCCGTGCCACTATTAAACTTTTCAGTGTGGTGGCTTTTAATTCCAATTTTTCGTTGCTTCTGAACAAAACATTAGATACTGGTTCCAAATCCAGATGATCCAATACCTGTGCTTTGGGGTTTATTTAGGCAGCTCGGTCAAATCAAATGCATTTCCATTTCCATTAAAGCATGGCCCATCTTCTCTTAACTCTTCTCTCAAGGGTAGAGAATACGCTATGAAAAATTTAACAAATATAAAAGCAACAATTTGCTTTGATCATGCATGGCTGGGACAGATGGTATTTATTTGTGTGCTCTCAGTTCTGTATTATATTCCTTTAAGAAATGATTAGGTGAAATAAAAGCCTCTGATAGGAGGTGGAAGCCTCCTTCCTCATCCTGCTCCTTCTCTTCTTCCTCCTCCTCCACCTCCTCCTCGTCCTCAGGACCAGCTGAGCAGGCACAGGAAAAGGATAGTGTGAAAAAACAGGAGCTTTTGCTACCACTCAGAGTCCCTGAATTAGCTGAAAGCACAGACCCACCTGCAACAATACAACATGCAGTGGGAGAAAAGCTTTTAAACCATATTACCATGCTGTGTTAACTACTTGCTTTCAGTTTTCTCTGTTTTAAAAGGTGAGTTCCTGATTTTAGATCAAAGAATTAATCTTGGTTTTTAACAGCCTTTTGAACTTTTTTGGAGAGCTAAAGGCCTAAGCAGATCCAGCTCAGGCTTTTGGCTGATTTGGGGTCCCATCGCAGTAAACTATTAAGAGTTCTGAAGGAATGTACTAAAAGGTGGCTGAACTGCTATCAAGAAATATTCATCCTTTAATTTTAAAAAAATTGCTAGACTGGAAGATTGGAGTGCCACAAGCATAACTGTCTTTAAAGGTATAGGTGGAGTGTGGAACTGGAAATAGGGAGCAGTATTAGGAGATATATATTTCTATGGCAGATTAGGATTCTTTTGTAAAGGAAAATTTTCCCTCTGTTGTCAAATAAATTTCCTTAACAGCAGCTGCCAAAAAATGGTTAAAGGAGACTCTTCTGTCAAAAATCAAGCTTACAGCTCTTAGAATATATTAATAAGAACACCACATAATCTTGAAGTGCAGTGTGTTGTCATGGATGTTATTTGGAACTGACAGAAAATAAACAGAATTTTCAGCACAAGAAAAACCACTTTTTGTTAATGTTAATTTTATGAATACTGATGTTTGAGTGATCAGTAATGTTCTAGAATATGCAGATATCACAAAGTTATTTAGACTAGTCAAAGACAGTAAAAACTGAAGATCTCCAGGGGGTACAGCAAAATGAAAAGAAGAGGATATCCACTGGCAGATTAAATTCAGTGTTGACAGAGCATGTAAGAGGGAGTAGTTCAAACCATACATAATGTAGGAATCTAAAAGAATTCAGTAAAATCCTGTGGTCACTTTTCAGCAGAGCTCAGAGAAAAGGACAGCATTAGTGTGCAAAAAGAGCAGTCTAAAAAAATAGATTTTTTTAAAATTTTCAGTAGCTATCACTTGCAATACTCTTTTCAATTGAATTTATGTGATGGGGATTAATTTTACTTACTTTAAGCATCACAAATTTGCCAAAGTCACCCTAAGCTTCCTTTATAGTCAAGGGAAACCACTGCTCAGGAGAGCAATTAATACCATCTCAGACATCTAAAGTAAGGGCATGGGTTGCCTGGAAGTTCTGCCACTGGCTGTAAAGACAGCCTAGTGACTAGCTTAGGCTTGAATAGTTCATGTCATCTAAAGCAAAGAGGAGTGCTACTTTGCAAGTAAATGAAACCTGTGAACAGAGAGAGGTTCAGAGATGCATGATAAAAAAAAATAACAGATGGAGAACTGGAATGATTAGAACAGATATTTGAGAACAGATTGTTAAAAGGGACTAGATGTAAACAACAGAAAAGTGAATGAAAAGAGAAACTAGGCTGACATCTCCGTTTAATCTTGCTCACAAGAAAAACAAAGATTCTTAACTAAACTATACATTAGCACATTTAATTCTGAATGAGGATGAGGCCAAGGTCTTAAGAGTAAAGTAAGAATAAAATAAAAACAAGTAGACATCTACGTGGTGAATGCAGCTAGCTATGATATTATATAAAGAATGAAGAGGTGTAAGCCATGCTTCCATGCCTAAATCAGCTTCTAACTAAGTCTGTTATCTCTCTACTTAAAAATGGCTACTGTGACACTGGTACTCTGATGAGTAATCTGATCCAGTGTAGTAATTAACATATAATTTTTCATTTAAGACTTCATACTGAACTGCTTAGATAAGCTTTATAAATATTGGCAGAGAACAAAGTCTGATTTCTGCCTTCACAGACAGTCTAGGATGCCATAGGGGAGAAAATTATTTTAAAACATTGTCCATTTTCTTCTGTCTTTGCATACTCTCTTGTTCCCCCTTCGATCTTCCATTCCATGTTCATATCCATGAAATTTGTACTAGAAGGTCAAATAATCCTATAGGTTTATGAAGTGTGTCTTAAAATTTTCCAGTCCTAGCTAGAGATATGTAGAAATGCTAGTGACCAAAGGAGCTTTCAGAAGAGATACCTACTCTAGCTATAAGACACAAGCAATGGTACACCTGCTGAGCTTTGGGAATCCTAGGAAATAGGTAAGCTGGATTTCTGTCTGTTAGTGTGGGTTAATTCACCTTTTCCCAACGTAAGATTTTTAGGTCTTGTACATTGTAGATCCTGTTAATACTTTCTAGAAACCTTTCCACATTATATGGTTCATTTACTTATCTGAATGGCATCTGCCTAGTCTGCTTATCTTTTTTGTATCAGAGTTAGTGATGTGTATCTTAAATGCAGCACTTTACATCCTCTGACTCATATATCAAAATATACCAAGAAACTGAATTGGTTTTAATGTTTGAAAGGGTATTTTTTCAAATATATTAAAGAAGACAGAAAAAAAGCCACAGCATTGATATTAACTTGTCCAAAGGTGTAAAGAAAATGTCTAAAATTTTCAGTTAGGAAACAACTATTTTAATAATTACATACACATATACTCAGAATTAATTTGTAATGAAATTACTGCTTGTTCCGAGGCTCTGTAGTGCTAAAGCACAGTATTATGAATTTTAAAGTGGATATTTGTGGTTAATAAAACTTCAGCTGGTAAAATTTCAACATTTTCTCACAATAGAAAGAAAACTGGACCTGTCAGACAAATTAAAATGCAAATTCCATAGAATGGCCCGAAACAGCCATTCAGAACTCTCTCCTGTTCCATCAAGTTATTCAGAATACCTCATGCTTTCACAAAGCAAAATTTAAGGGTACAGCCTTTAAAGAACCACTGTGTGGATTGCACTTATTCTTTTTAAGAAGGTGAACAGGAATAGTTCCTTGTAGTGTGTCATAGTTAATGTGTAAATAGCTCTGTAATGATTAATATAATTATGTTTGGTTTTATCAAGAGCAAATCTTCACAAGGAAAAAAAAAAGTGAAACTTGCATGGTTTTGCAATTAAATATGTTCCTAATAGATCTAAAAAGACAAGTCCCCTTTAATTCATGGAGTATTTATATTCTCTTCAGATTTCTATCTAGCTTTTGAATAACTAGTAAAATACACACCAAAGTAAGCAATATTTAGCTAAAAATCTTTTCTTATATTTTATTACATAATTTTGCTATATAGACTTTTGCCAGTTTCTATCATCTAATATCCCATTTCTTCTCAAAACAGCCTAAAAGAGTCAGTGCCCGTCATCTTCCCGTTTTGGGCTAGGATATGGCTTTTATGACTGTGTCTATAAACATGCATCAAAAAGGACCAAATGCAGGCTTGAGACCTGTCCCACAATTGTCCATACTGTTTAATTCCTGGCATCTGCCCAAACAATGTCAAAACATGGTTCAGGGGATAGTCTAGGTGAGAAACCAGTCCTAGCAGGCATAATTAATGCTTTTCTCTTTGCACTGTAGTGCATAGTTGGTTACACTCTTTTCTTGGATATGTGGGCATGGTGGTCATGGCAGTTATAAGTTTTGCCTTCTGCCCCCTCTTCTTTTCATTCATGAGTTTGGCTCCTGGTCCTAATCCTCTTTGTTTCATACTTAGATGTAGCCCACCAGTCTTTCCTGCCCCAGACCTGTATGCAGTTGGTTTAGCAGATGCTCTGTTAAGTGAAAGTGGGCATCTGTCACATTTCTTTCTCCACTCCTCAAAAAATCCTTCAACTCCGAAGATTCATACACAGACAGTGTCACTTTCCTGTTTCCCTATTCTTCATTTGCTCAAACCATATGTAACAATGTTTGGTGGCTAAAGGCTACCAGAAGAGACAGTTTTCAGAGACAAAAGAATAGGAAAACTACAGAGAAAGGTCAACTGGATTTTTTTTATACCCTTATATATTTCTATTCCATATATATTCATATCATTTCCTTTGCAGCAGCCTCAGCAATTCCTTGATCAGATCAATATGTTGGCTTTCAGAAGACTCAAGTTTTCTCCACTGATTAAAGAGGAAAAACTTCATGCACACTTTGAAGGTCTAGCTCATCACAGTATCTGACTTAGTGCCTGAAGTAAATGATCGAGAGCTCGTATTTCTTTCTCAATATCAAATTAGCTTATTAAATGATTCACATTCCCTGAAAACTTATCTGTGAACAGTGCATAAAAGAGTAGATTTTTTTTCTCTTTTCTAAAACTGCATACTCAGTGATCCTGAGGAAATACGGCTCTCAGTTACTTAAGATTAAAAATAACTAATATCAAGGGAATGTCTACATGACTCTTTATCAAACAATCTTCACAAATGTGGATAAAAATATAACTTAATTCTATGACTATATTCTAAGTAATAGTCATAATTCAGTAGTTAGTTTTGTGTATACAATTCATTAATTATCCTTAAAGGTAAAGCTAAATAAATGAATGATTCAGTATTTTTAAATGGGTGCTATAGGAAACTGGAATAATCTAAAGTGCTTCCCTTCGCTACCTTACATTAAATAAGATACAGTGGAGTAAAAGGTTCTAAAGAAATGGAAACTATAAAACATGCAGACATTCAGGCTTCAGTCTAACTAAAAAAAAAAGCCTCCAACTGAAACAGAAAGCAGTGTCTGCAGCCCATTATAACTTTTTACAGCATTTAAGTATATGTATCTCAGATTCTTGTATCATTCTTAAATTTCTACCTCTGTAAACTCTTTTCTGAATCATTCTGTTTATAGGCCCTTTTTTACATGAGCAATTAAAAGCTGATGTTTTCTAAAGGAATCGTCTGTTTTATGACAGACCATTTTTTAACAGGTGCACTTAAGTGTTGCCCTGAGAAATTAAATATCTGAGTTTATTTACTCCTTTGCCTTGGACTGTTGCATCTTCGGGTGATTCCCAACAGTTTCCGAGTAGAACGAGGCTTAAGGGGATAGAAATTGAGTCTGTGGTGGTAGCTTTGAGTTAATGGAGTAAATGCACACCCAAGACAGTATTATCATTTCATAGTAAGGTAGTGCCAAGAGGCAACAATCGTATTCAGTGAAGTATAGTGTCAAGATATTCCAGACAATACAGTCCTCCTCTTAAACAGGGGAGGCACCTGAGTGTCACAGTCTGATAACAAGATGCAATTCAGCACAGACTGGTGACTCGTTCTGGGATTTTGTGTTCCTGTAAGGCAGTCACCACAAGAGCGTCCAGACATCATCTGGTAGTATATCAGCTAGAGGTGGTCAGCTAGAGATGGTGTGGCTAAGTACTGTAAATAGCAAAGTTCACCCTCAGTTTTAATGAATTCTACAGGGTTTTGTTACTCACTCATTACTGAAAATGAAAGAAAGAAAATTAAATAGAATTAAAGTAAAACCCCACAAAATATAAATTAGTTAAAATAGGAATAAAACCAAGGAATCATACTTTCAGCTGGTAAAAACTAGAAAAAGTCAGCGGAAGTAGACTGATTTCCTACCTGAGACTCTGGAGTCTACATACAATATTACTTACAAAGGCTTAAGAGGCAGCTGTTAACTCTGCATGCTACTTGCAGTGTGTCAGAGAGCGGTCTATTACCCAAAAATGAGCTCCATTGTGAATGTGGAGGTAGCATGGTTTATACCAAGCAAAGGATGTGGCACACCAGCTGCCAAAGTTTGTTTTCATTTTCTGGCTTTTCAGGGGAAAAAAAAAAACCACAAAAAAAACCCAAAAAACAAACAAAAAAAGAAACAACAAGAACAAAAACCCCAAAACAAACAAAAAAACAAAACAGAAAAGGGAGGGAAAGATCTTCTATTTAGAATATTAGACAAATCAACGTGCTGTGTTGAAAAAGTATATGATTTCCTCAGTGATGACTGTAGGTTTTAATTCCAAACAGCAGTACAGATCTGGCTCTTTCAAACTGCATAGCCTGAAAGTAACATAACAATTGAGGTAACAAGCTGGACAAGGATTTTTCATTTTTCAAGTCAGTTTAGTGAGGGTGTTAGTGGATTATTAATATCAGAGAAAAGTATTTTTATGGTAAATAATTCTTTTGGCAGTGGAATTATAAGATATTGTTCCGATCAAACTTCATAGAATCGTAGAATCACAGAATTGTTTAGGTTGGAAAAGACCTTTAAGTTCATCGAGTCCAACTGTTAACCTAGCACTGCCAAGTCCACCACTAAACCACGTCCCTAAGCACCACATCTACCCGTCTTTTAAATACCTCCAGGGATGGAAACTCAACCACTTCCCTGGGCAGCCTGTTCCAATGCCTCACTACACTTTCAGCGAAGAAGTTTTTCCTAATATCCAATCTAAACCTTCCCTGGCGCAGCTTGAGGCCGTTTCCTCTCATCCTATCGCTTGTTACTAGGGAGAAGAGACCGACCCCCACCTCACTACAACCTCCTTTCAGGTAGTTGTAGAGAGCAATAAGGTCTCCCCTCAGCCTCCTCTTCTCCAGACTAAACAACCCCAACTCCCTCAGCCGCTCCTCATAAGACTTGTTCTCTAGACCCTTCACCAACTTCATTGCCCTTCTTTGGACATGGTCCAGCACCTCAATGTCCTTCTTGTAGTGAGGGGCCCAAAACGGAACACAGTACTCGAGGTGCGGCCTCACCAGTGCCAAATACAGGGGCACGATCACTTCTCTAGTCCTGCTGGCCACACTATTCTTGATACAAGCCAGGATGCTATTGGCCTTCTTGACCACCCGGGCACACTACTGTGTAAAGCCATGTAAACATATGCAGATATAATTCTGAGTAATTATGTTTGTGCCTGTATATTTATTTTTTTTTTAATATGGAGATTTGGACTTCAGTATATGGACCAAAGATACTACGTATATATCTGCAATTCTGTTAAGATCAGATTGTATAATGGTAACAGAGCTAACAGTGTCAGTAAGATCAGTTCAAAGTGTCCCAAAGCATCCATGTACAGGGCTTGCTAAGATCCAGAACAGGGTGTGAAAGTTATGAAGTATATTTTCTGATTTCTGAACCCATAAGTTCGCTCATTTCATAGGTTTTGTTTGTTTTGTTTTGCTTTGACTTCAGCTGTGAGTTTTAGGACCCTATTTGCTGATCTGGCTCAAGGCTGAGATAGAAGACCTTTGATAAGATTTGTGATATAAATCAGAGGATCATTCTACTATGGATGAATATAGATTTTTCCCACCTTGGAAAATTTCAGGAGGAACTCTGCTAACGATTTCTTTTTCTTTTTTTTTCTTTCTCTAAGTCTCTTTTACAGTGAGAAGAAAAACTGTTGCTCACTCAAAAAATGTGGTACAGCTTGGTAGCTTGTGGTGTTTGAATGGTACTGGATGCAAAGAGCACAGATGCTTAAATTGCCCTGCAGTGATGCCAAATAACTTGATATTGTTGTGGCTGTTTTTCTTTTTTTTGTTTTAACAAACACTCTCCACATTCATGGAGTCACATAATCAGCCATAGGCAGCACTCCTCTGTAAATCTTTTAAGAATATAGTTTGGGAAATGGTCTTATAGAAAAGGTATTTGATCTCATTGCATGAATGACTTTTCATATGATCTGTGGTTTAAATCTTATGCTGTTCTTTAATGACTATTATTTTGTGGGATTTTTTTTTTCTAACTTATAAGGTCTTCCACTTTTAATGCCGATTACATTAGTTAATAGTTAGCAGTGTTAGTTGTGTGCCATTTTTTTGTAATACGTTGTTATTAAAATCTTATGGCCTCATACTATCTTGAAAGGAGGTAGATTTCAAGTAAATCTATGGGAAAATAGTATATTAGTATAGTAACTTGTCCAGAAAATCCTGTCTGGTCCTGTTGTAGAGCAGCATAGCTAGAATATGAGCTGATCTCAAAGGCAAATACTTTGAAGCCCTTTCATATGTGTATAAATGGTGCCCTTTGGTGAAACATGTTTCCTCCCTACATTGGCACCAAAATCTCATCTCCAATAAAGCAGAGGAATGAAAAGAGACTGGCCTACCCAAGGGGAAGAAACTGTGGGACAGTCATCAGGATGACTGGATCTTCAGGGACTGGCAGTCAGGCAGGCTGCTACATCTCCAAATACAAGACTTCTTCCGTTTCTGAGGGAAACATTTATCAAAAATACAGCAAGCTTATCCCCTCCTTTCTCATTTTTACCTCAGGAGGGTACAATATGTTCATAAAGATTAAAGGGAATGTCTCATTTTGCCATTAGGTGTCTTAGGTTGTTCATTGCCGAAGCATAGAATGAATGTTTTTAATGCTCATTTAGCTTTGAAAATTGCATCACTATCTAGGCAATGAAAAATAATGGTCTGCATTCACAGTCAACAATGCACAAAGAAAAGTTAATTTCTGCAAAATGACTCTCATTTAACTTTGCCAAATTGAACTTATACCTGTTTCTTGGATGAATAGTTCTACTACTGGAAAACATAGCTGGTGATTTTATACCGCATCATCTATTTTACATTCCTGGTTGTACTTAGAAATAATTTTCAGAAGTTAAAATTATAGATATCTAAACCTCTCATAAACTGAAATGATAGAGACTTCACATCAATAGGGTAAGACATTCAAATATGGCACTAGTTCATCTACTTAGAAATGGTATTCAACAGCAGAGCTCAGAGGAGTTGGAAGTGTTTATGTTTATACTGTTTATCATTTTATTTGACAAGGTATTAGAGGGAGTTTGCTGAATGTATGTGTTTGTTCTTTGAATGTGCTTGAAACATGCATTTAGGAATTTTCTTTTAAAGCTTGGAAAATAAGGAGGCAAGTAACTGTGTAGGAATTCGGCCATTTTTCCTTCTTGCAGGCATTTGTTAGAATATTTTCTTCTGTTCGTAATTAGGTTAATCTTTAAATTATCTAACAGCATATTTATTCATGAGCTTTTTAATGAATGACTTGAGGGAGTCTCTGTCTAGTGAGTCACATGCATACTTTTTATGGATCTTTTTTCCTATGGATAGCACCAGCTGCTAAATCCGAATTTTTACCGGTCACTCAGCATTCTCTGTGCTCACATTAATCTGCACTGTCACTGGTTTTAGCAATGTTTAAAGTTTCTCCTAGATATAGCTGGACATGAAATGGGATTGTTCAACCTGCAATTTTTTTTTTTTTTTTAGATTTTTTTTAGATTTAGTTCTTCATTGGAATAGAGCCAAACCTTCCATTAAAACAGCTTAAATAGAGTTCTGTTACCTCCCAGTTGTGGTGGACAGTTATCACAGACTGTCTGACAAGCTAAGAATTGCTAAATTGCCAGAACACTATTTTCTTTCTTCACAGCATTTAAACCTCTTGGTGGTACGAAACATTAGGACTCAGTGTTTATATTGCCATCCTAATCTTTCATGTTGGAATAGTTTCATTTAGTAGAAGTATCTAAATGGATAGGATTTTTTTTTTTTCATTCAGATCAGGTTTATAGTATATTGAGGTTTGGACTAAAGGAGAAAATGATTCTGTAGTTGGTGGTTAGGGTTTTCTCAGGAATGTAAGAAAAGCAAGGTCAAGTTACTGTTCCAGTGAGGTTTCTTTGTTCTCAGTGTAATCATTTGGGCCCAGGCTGAATTTAATCTGTGACAGAAAGAACTAAAAATGAAGGAAGGCATAATATAAAAATTCCATAAACATAACCTAAATATAGTAGGTCATTATTAAAAAGCCCAAGGAATTACTTATTAAAACATACTTACAGGTTTTGTTTAAGGGCTTCCATTCCTCTCTTCTCCTATGTTGTGTACAATTTCCAACCTTACATACCTCTGTTGAACAATAAATTTGCTTATTCCTATTAATGTGATTAAATTAGCTGGTTCACTTAACTGATTTTTCTTATATTGCTTATGCTAAATTTTCATCAGTTCCATTTTTAATGTTTATGTGAATGTTGATGTAAGTTTTGGGAAAAAATTTCTTCTATGTCCAATTAATTTCTTGCTCGAAGCAGTGCAACCAGTATGTTGTCTCAGCACATGCACTGAAAGTTTCATTTGCTGAATGATGACATTGAGCACCTTTTGAAAATGCTTCATTACCATTCAAATGTCCCTGTGCAATAAACATAGTGTAACTGTAGAACTCAAATGTTTAAATCATCAAGATTTAATCAATAGCCACAGTTCATATCAAAATAGGTCCAGATTATGCTGTCCATGTCTGGGATTCTCCCAAAAAAGTTACTGCTTTGAAATATTATCAAATAACTGAGCATCCTTACACTGACCCTTAACTTTGTTCCTCTTTTGTTCAGTTTAGAAATTTTGTTATGAATGTTTGTCACCAGAGTGCAGTTAGTTTGGTTTCCAATAAAGCACCATTTAGATGTTTTGGGATTAGGGACAGAAAACCCATTTAGTACATCAAAAATATTCTATAAAAGCAATAGCACTGTAAAAACTACACAGAACAGAGAGGGGACAATAACTAAAGGAAAAAAAGCAATTTTCTTTCCAGCATCCTGTAAAATACTATTTGTTGGGTAACAATGCTATAATCAGGATATCGCGGGGAAAAAGGATAATATAAAATGGCACTTTTTGATTGTCCAGTTCTCCAGGGAATGATTTATATTAGGAAAGCCACCTTGACTGTGGATTATAATTTGTAAATGGTCAAATACTATTGGAAGGCAAGAAATATTTTTTTTTCTGGCTATCCCCTAGATCTGACTGTGGAGATAATGACAGTTAAACCAAATATGGCATGGCAGTAACAGCAAAACTGGACTCGGGTGTAGAATACTTGATGCTGAATGATTGTGCAAGACTAAAAGTATATATTATTTTCAAACAGAATTTGCAGAAACTTTCAGTAAATTAATACCTTCTCTGGCATGTAAATTCAGTCACTCTGTTAGTGCTTTCAGGTACAGGAAATTAATTGAAGCAATTGTGTTGTGTTGTTGGGTCCCAAAAACTATAGTTCAGCAGAAAATAAAAATTCCATCCTTGCTGCTTATTTCCATATTTCATATTCATGATATTCTATTTAAAAATAATTCACTATGATTTTTTATGAAATAACATGAGCAAACACTCTGGAGTAAACTCTTCCTTTCCAGTTTATGTCATAGATATAATTGTGTTTTCTGGAGTATTGCACATTGTAGAATTGAATTTTAACTTTATAGAGCTTCTACCTACAGGCAATATTTCCAGGAAATAAGGGATAGTTACCCAAAGCAGTATAGTTTCTGTTTGGGGGACTTCTCTTCTGAATATATATATCATAAACATACTGCAATGAACAGCACAAGAAATTAAAGAAGTAACAATAGCAATAAAACCAAAATTTGTATTGGAATAATGGTAGCAGAAAATAGGTTGCAGATAGGATGTAGTGCCAAAGAGATAGTAGTGTCATATCAGGTGTATAAGTTAGTAATGCAAATGTTGCAGAGCCAGGTGTGATGATGCCTCCTTTTGATGGCATCTGTCATGCCTCAGGAAAACCAGGGAAGGTGTTTTCTTATTCACAGTAGTTTCTACATATTAGCTGTCCAAAGTGGTAGTTCTCTACTGCATGTAAAAGCAAAACTGAAGGTACTGTAAGGGCATCTGAAAAGTGGGTCTGAATCCAAATAGACTTTTTAAGAATTAGAAGCCTATCTGCTGCAGATGTAATGCTATGTTATATCTTGAGTTAAATATTTTGACCAGATTCTATGATTAGCTTTGGCACTGAGCTCAGGAATAATGTGCTTGCATTTTATGTACTCGGTCACAGGCAAGGGTTAATCCAGTATTCCTAAAATGCTCACTATGCAATATATACAAAATTCAAATGATTTTTTAAAACCCTGAGAAGGCAGCCCAAGCAACCCTAATTAGGCTTCGCTATCTTTCTCTGTCAACTGCACTCAAAATTAACGGACGTGTAAGGCACCTGAATTCAGACAAGGGAAACAGTAATGATACAACATTTGACTTAGTTGACTAGTTGACTGTTGGTTTTCATTCCTTTCTTAGCTGTTTGGATCTTTCTGATTCCTCCTCCCACAACTTTGATACACGTGAAAAGCCTCTTGTTTGGGGGAGTGGGAGGGAAGAAGCAGGGAATGCTGGAGATGGGATGACCAGAATTGGATAACAAGAGCTGAGCACAAGGTCCACATGCCATAGTGATTCATGTGATTGCGTTATAACAGCTCATAACCAAGCTCTTTCATTCTTTATAGGCCCAATTTTCTAGTTAGATGTTTTTTAAAGCATCTCCTCATTGTGCAGTTGTTTTATTGAAATGACCACAATAACTCTGAGATATTTCTCCTGAGTTATTAAAGTTAATTTAGAATTCAACAATGTGAACAAGTAAATCAAACTCAGTCTAATTAGTATTACTCACTACTTATATTGGATAGTGTCTATATGTCCCACTGAGGTACTGAGTTTTCGTTGTGCCATGCATGATGTAAACAATTTAAATAAAGCATGTGTGCATTATCCTGACAATTAGATTTCACGGTGCCCCAGGACAACTTTTTACAATCCCTTAAGCAATTCTTAATCCACTTTGTCTCCTCCATGGAGAACATTCAAGATGAATTAGACATGCCTCCAGAAAACAAAGATCTGGTTATGAATTCCTGTGAGGAAGATGAGAATCATGACTTGAACATGAAACTGAGACACAAGAGACCTGTGTTTCTGTAACAGTTCTGTTTCAGATTTTCCATATGACTCTGCTTAAGCCTGTCTTGAAAGCATTTACTGGGTAGACGTTGCAGCACCTGCTTATCAGGTGCTGTGTTCAGGGAGAAGCAAGAGTGGGCTGCTCTGTGAGGGAAACCAGGAGACAGCAAGGCATGCACAGTGGCCTTGCTGGCAAAGGTGAGGTCCCATAGCACCCAAACAAGAAGAGCAGAGAAGGTCTGTGATGGTAGCCAGGCCCAGCTAATATTCCAGATCACCAGAGTCCATAGTGATGAGGCAGATCTGATGTCAAGCCAGGAAGCCAAGTCACAGCATCAGGGTCAGGATCTGGTCCAGTGGTGGTATTCAGCTAACAGTCCAGTGGTCTCCAGGCAAGCCCATAGTGAAAATGCAGGTCCAATGCCGCTTGACCTTGACACCAAATCCACAAGTCAACATTCAAACAAGAAAAATACATGGCCATGCACAGTCACAGCAGATTCAGCTTAAGAGTAGCTCCTGAGTGAAGGGCTACAGACCCCCACTTCTCAAAGCCCTTTTTGCAGTAGTCTGATCTAAGTTACAAAGTTGCATCATATCAGAGCTGATTTTGAGCATGGGCAGCTAAAGCTGTAGAAGTGTGTGTGTGATGGGGGTGCACTGGTTTATGACAGCTTGGTCTCCAGTTTGAATACAAAATTCAGAATGGAAGATATCAACTAGAGAATTAATTTGATGCTGATCAGGAAATGCTAAGCTTATGACTGAATTCTTTCTGTCTCCTAACTTAGTAGAGTCAAGAATTTAGTAACGCACTGATTTGAGACATCTCTCAACTATCTGGGATGAATTAAGCAAACCTGCCTTTCTTCTGAACCCTTGGCTTATGCATTGTGCCTGTTGTCAAATGAGTATTCAAATATGGTTTTGCTCTTCCTTTCCTCCTGGATAGCTCAGGTTTTGGTGGTGATGGCCTTTAATCCTAAATGGATATTCTCATCCCAGGTGAGGAAGGTATGGTTTATATTTCCTTCAGATGGGGAACCCCTCTTCAGAGGGGGACCTGAATGCACGCAGATCTTCCTAATTCAAGTACTCAAAACATTAGATCAGTAGTCTAAACGGCAGTGTTAGACCAGCAATGCTTTCTCTGACTTGGACAGGTTTTAAAAAAGAAAGCGACTGCAGATGCATTTCATCAGGGGACCAGTCTGGTCAGTAAACAAAGCTACAGGCTTGAGATTTTTGAGGATCTTACCTGCTGCTCTGTCTAGTTTCTCAGTCTTAATGGAGCCAAAGTATAAAGAAAACACTGAGATGCTCTGATTGGAACACTTCTGGGAAGGCACACGGAGAAGTTTGTACATGCCTGGTGAATTGCTGTAAAAATGCAGGCCAGCTGCAAGCATTTCCTCCATATCTACTGTTTTGCAGGTTATGGCTTTTAATAAGTGTGGTGGGTTGACCCTGGCTGGACGCCAGGTGCTCACCAAAGCCGCTCTGTCACTCCCTTCCTCAGCTGGACAGGAGGGAGAAAATATAACAAAAAGCTCGTGGGTCAAGACGAGGACAGAGAGAGATCATTCACCAATTACCATCATGGGCAAAACAGACTCAGTTGGGGGAAAATTAATTTAATTTATTACCAATCAAATTAGAGTTGGGTAATGAGAAATAAAAACTAAATCTTAAAACACCTTCCCCCCACTCCTCCCTTCTTCCCAGGTTTAACTTTACTCCTGATTTTCTCTATCTCCTCCCCGCAAGCAGCACAGGGGGATGAGGAATGGGGGTTACAGTCAATTCGTCACACATTGTCTCTGCCGCTCCTTCCTCCTCAGGGGGAGGACTCCTCACGCTCTTCCCCTGCTCCAGTGTGGGGTCCCTCCCACTGAAGACAGTCCTCCATGAACTTCTCCAACGTGAGTCCTTCCCACAGGCTGCAGTTCTTCACAAACTGCTCCAGCATGTGTCCCTTCCATGGGGTGCAGTCCTTCAGGAACAGACTGCTCCAGTGTGGGTCCCCCACAGGGTCACAAGCCCTGCCAGCAAACCTGCTCCAGCGTGGGCTTCTCTCTCCACGGGTCCACAGGTCCTGCCAGGAGCCTGCTCCAGCGTGGTCTTCCCACAGGATCACAGCCTCCTTCGGGCATCCACCTGCTCCAGCGTGGGGTCCTCCGCAGGCTGCAGGTGGATATCTGCTCCACCGTTAACCTCCATGGGCTGCAGGGGGACAGCCTGCCTCACCAGGGTCTTCACCAGGGGCTGCAGGGGAATCTCTGCTCCGGCGCCTGGAGCACCTCCTCCCCCTCCTTCTTCACTGACCTTGGTGTCTGCAGAGTTGTTTCTCTCACATATTCTCACTCCTCTCTCCCAGCTGCAGTTGCACAGGTTTGGTTTTTTCCCCCTTCTTAAATATGTTTTTGCAGAGGCCCTACCACTGTTGCTGAGGGGCTTGGCCTTGGCCAGCGGTGGGTCTGTCTTGGAGCCAGCTGGCATTGGCTGTATCAGACATAGGGGAAGCTTCTAGCGGCTTCTCACAGAAGCCACCCCTGTAACCCCCCTGCTACCAAAACCTTGCCATGCAAACCCAATACAATCAGGCTCTACTTTTTAGGATTCCCTAGCCACTTCTATACTATTAATGTTCCAAGATTCTATGCTAGAGTAATTTATGGTTCTCTAAGTTTTAATTTGCTCATAGTTGTATCTGAAAGTTCTTCAAGATGCCATTTTGTATGATTGCAAAAGCTGTCCAATATAATAGGGATTGCTTTCTAGTCTGCTACAAAAAGTTGTGATTAGAAACATATATTGATTCACATATTTTGTTTCCTCTGTGTGTGGCTTTTATACATCAAATCTTCTGTCTCCGTGCCTGAGAATTCACTTCAATATCCTGCATAACTGAGTTCACATCTTTCTAGATTTCTGAGTGATAGGATTTAGTTGTCATTTCCCTAGAGGTAAGACAATGGCCATCTTTCATTTGCTTCAATTTACTACTTCTTTGAAGCAATCATTCTACCTGTTTTCTTCATCTCCGCAAGCAATGTAATGTTGAGGGAATATTTTTATCAATTCCCTGCTAATGATTTGCACGTCTGTTTCCCCCCTACTGATCTCTTGTCCTCTGTCAAGTCCTCTCTGTTTATCTTTTTAATAGTTCTTAATGGATATCTAATCATCAGTAGACCTGATAAATAAATATATAAATGATATATCTCTCTCAGCTTTTCTTCTTTCTCCCTTTCTTTGATGACAGCTTCATTGTGATTCCCAACTTCTGAGCTCACTACTTTAACATTACCTTCGGTCTCTCTCTTTTTCTCTCATTATCAGCTAGAATCACCAGCACAGACACTTTTTCCAGTCACCTTAGTGACTGAAAAATACTTGGTTTCTGCACCTTCCCTGCACAGTCAATCTAAAATAATGTTGCAGGTGGCCTTGCCCCCTCACTATTACCATGGTTTTCACCTTTAGGTCTGTAACATTAAAACTCATGCACTTAAATGCCAATTCATTCCACCTCCTGCATGAGCCTCCATCTTCTGTCTTGCTTTATGCTGAGTCGTTCTTTTCCTTGAGAAGTGCTTTATGACAAAGCAAGAGTTTCTAAGGGAGACCTTAGTCTTAGTAGCATGAATGCACAGTAACACTAAGAGGAATGGAAAAATAAAGCTCTTTTGAGAAACACAGAGTGCCTTGGATGTAGCTCTGGGTCTCTTTGGCTGTTCATGTCTTCATCTTCTTCAATATAACTCCCAGAAGGTGGAGTTGTCCTCTAGTTAATGAAGTACAGCCTCCTACCATGTTTTGTTTAAAGCATTTGTCTGAATAACCACATATTTTAGGAAGCATTCCATTTATCATGAGAACACATTTTCTTCTGACTACTCATAAAAAAATTGTACATTTTCACTAGTTCAGTTGGGTTGTTCAAACTTGTGATTCAGATTTGCAAATTTAAAAGTGATTTTGTTCTTTACATTCCACATTGGCCAGCTGCAAATAGCCATATTCATCTTACAGTATCCATTAATAGTAAGTAAATATTAACAGTGATTAAAAATTATAAAATTGCTAAGATTATTATTTTATCCCCTAGACGGACACACAGAAGTAGCATCTGGAACACGGACAAATTCTATGATGCTATGGCCATTTCTAGACACTCTCTTTCTCAGGGAGTAAACTTTAATAGTTTGCATAATCTTTTTTTTTTAAGAAAGATTTATTGTCGATAGCAACAATTCTTAATGCTCTAATTACTGTTTGAGCTTTTAATTTTTTATTTTCCATTTTCATTTCCATACCTGGAACAAGGAAAGGTTTGGAAAAAGAAGAATTGTAATCTTATGCTTTGCCTATTTTAATTTTATCAAGCTAGATTTTTTTATCATAACAAATGTGCAATCAGAAACCACTCAAGAGAATGCATATGCATATGTGATATTTCATGAGTCTTTGAAATTAGTATATACCTGAGTTGTTCCTGAAATACAGAATTTGGTACTGAACAACAAAAGTACAAAAAAACAAGAGGAAACACGTGCCTTCTGCCTATAGTTTTTGTTGTTTGGGTTTTTTTTAAATTACATAAATAGCAGAAAAGATCTGAGTGTTTATTAAATGCATCCTGATCATTGACTGAAGCCATGCTGCTTTCTAACTCATCCTAAATATTATACTTGTCCTATTATTGATATGGTAGTGTATTACTGGCATTTGTTACAGGCTTTTGGAAGCATATTCAGACATCAGTTATGTGACTGTTTATGTGTTTACTTATTCTTCATATTGTTTAAAGGACTGCAGTGGCTTGCAAGCTCAAAATAGAAATGAGTTCAGTAATTCCCTAAGGTGCTTATCACTGATAAATGTATTATTTTACAACAAAAAGGGTAACAGGTACCTATCCTCCCCATTGCATTGTCTATGGAATACAGAAGGGAAATATTCAGAGATCACTGTTAAGGTAGCTTCTTGATTAACCTAAAGAATTACTCTTAACCTTCAAAGAGTGAGCTCATTTAAGGCACAGTTTGCTTGACTCCAAAGGAAGGACTCATGCAGAACTCATGCCTGATTAATGAAAATATCTATGAAATATCTACTTCTACTTCTGCCTATACCAGTAGTGTGTCTTACTGCCCAAAGCTTGAATAGTCAGAGGGTAGCTGCCATGGGCTGATGAGCTTCAGGGGTGCAAGTGCACAGCAGGCTTCTAGGGACATTCCTCTCTTGTCTGCCAATAGAGCAGCAGGGCATAACAAGTTTGTAATTTAAGAAGATATCATTTCTGTTGATAGTCATAAGAAATAGTAGATCTGTTAAGCTATAATTTCTTAGGAGCATTTTTCTGGCCATTGTTTGATGTTGGTTCACTGCGGGGAGGTTTCATGAGTATTATTTGCAGAGGGAAACTTACCTGGTTGTTTTTCTTATGTTCATATAAGAGGATGTCACTACACCAGTCTTTCTGTTATACATAATCTTGGAGGTGGTAAGAGGTGGATTTATCTTTGTACTGAGAGAAGGATTTTAAAGGAGATATCAAGCCTGCTCAGATGCAGAGTTCTGTAGCAAATCTGGAGATCCCCAAATTGGTTTCCTTGAAAAGGGGTTTCACCGTTTGTCTTTCTTGCAGATTGTCTTTAAAATGATGGGGTTTAAGTTGATAGAGCAAATCTGTTACGAATATCATCTTCAATATGTCCATCTGGCTCTTTGATGTTGAGCCAGGCAAGACTTTTTTCCCCATGTATCCAACATGAGCTGACTTAAATAAGCTTATTTATTCTATAAAAAACTAAAGGTTTTACATTTAGGGTCAATGGAATAATTCTAAAATGTATAAATATGATTCTAACTGGGTCTTCTTAACAGAGGTGTTTGCAGAAATACTTAGTATTCTGAATTTTAACAAAAAAATCTTTTCATGTTCTTTATTCTGAACATCTGTGACAATGGCAATTCTACTCATGACTATTTTACCCAGAAATAAATTCAGCAGTAGCTGTCCCAGAAGGGCAGTATAATATCCTCTGTCTGAAAAATCAAAACCTGTTATGTGATGAACTCAAGTTTACTAAATGCTGAATAATATATGTCTATTATGCTGTCAGTGGACATGTCAAAATCGGACAAGAAAAGAGTGAATGATGCTGCTAATATGCATAGCCATTCTCTGTTGTCTGTGACTGAAATTCAAAAAAATTCAGAGTTCTACTTTCTTCTCTGACAGGAAGGGTTAAGAAGAAGTTGACATCTTATACTAATCCCATAGATTTCTGTATCTGTTTTTCCAATTCAGTCAAGGCACTGATGCCTTTTAAAACAATTAATTCCCATTCCTCCGTATCTTAAGTGATTGTAAATTAGGGATCAACATAGTTACTGTGCTATAAAGCACAACAAACTCAGAATGTTATCACTTATGAGAAAGGAGAATCAGAAGCAGTGTTGTATCCTCTTTTGTAAATACATGAATGCTACAGAATTCAGACTCAGATTTTGAACATCTTTTCTAAAGGTTTTGGTTCAGTAAGGATAGGAATCAACTGTTTAATTTGGCTTGTGCTGTAATTTTAAAACCTGAGTCTCTACTGTGAGAGATGAAGCTGTCCATGAGCAAACATCCAGTCATTTTTCTGTCATGCCTTTCAGTGAATCTGATTTCCTGTTATAAAGTGATTGATATTATTCAAGGGGCTGATTCTGAAATGTTACCAGTTTCTGTTCAATATGGGAGGCTAATGGGTGGATAGTAAAGAGGGAAGATGATTCATGCCACTTATTTGGTTGCTTTATCTTTTGTTATTTAGCAATCCAGGTCAGAGAGCTACTGGAAGTTGCACTAGGCAGCTTATAACTCATTCAGGGTTATAAGGATCATAGCAAAAGATTTCAGCATTTCTATTCTAGGCCATGATCTACAAGGGCTAGCGTACAAGAACTACACAATTTTTGTTTCACTCAGAATTTTCTTGACACATTAATTAACCACTTTTCTGCTGCTCTAAATAAATTGCTTTAATTGTTCAGATATTACTGTGTATAATCAGCTCATTTGGATAGTCATGGAAAATGTGACGCCCCTCTACAAGAAGGGTCGGAAGGAGGATCCGGGGAACTACCGGCCTGTCAGCCTGACCTCGGTGCTGGGAAAGGCCATGGAGCAGATCATCTTGAGTGCCATTACGCAGCATGTGAGGGACAACCCGGGGATCAGGCTCAGCCAGCATGGGTTTATGAAAGGGAGGTCCTGCTTCACCAACCTGGTCTCCTTCTATTACAAGGTGACCCACTTAGTGGATGAGGGGAAGGCCATGGATGTTGTCTACTTGGACTTTCGTAAGGCCTTTGACACTGTCTCCCACAGCATTCTCTTGGAGAACCTGGCTGCTCAAAGGCTTGGATAAGTGCACTCTTTGCTAGGTAAAAAGCTGGCTGGACGGCCGAGCCCAGAGAGTGGTGGTTAACAGAGTCAAATCCAGTTGGCGGCCGGTCACGAGTGGTGTTCCCCAGGGCTCAGTGTTGGGGCCGGTCCTGTTCAATATCTTCACTGATGATCTGGATGAGGGGATTGAGTGCACCCTCAGTAAGTTTGCAGACAACACCAAGCTGGGTGGAAGTGTCGATCTGCTGGAGGGTAGGAAGGCCCTACAGAGGGATCTGGACAGGCTGGATCGTTGGGCTGAGGCCAACTGTATGAGATTCAACAAGGCTCAGTGCCGGGTCCTGCACTTTGGTCACAACAACCCCATGCAATGCTACAGGCTTGGGGAGGAGTGGCTGGAGAGCTGCCTGGCAGAAAAGGACCTGGGCGTGTTGGTTGACAGCCGCCTGACCATGAGCCAGCAGTGTGCTCAGGTGGCCAAGAAGGCCAATGGCATCCTGGCTTGTATCAGGAATAGTGTGGCCAGCAGGACCAGGGAGGTGATCGTTCCCCTGTATTCGGCACTGGTGAGGCCGCACCTCGAGTACTGTGTTCCGTTTTGGGCCCCTCACTACAAGAAGGACATTGAGGTGCTGGACCATGTCCAAAGAAGGGCAACGAAGCTGGTAAAGGGTCTAAAGAACAAGTGTTACGAGGAGCAACTGAGGGAACTGGGGTTATTTAGTCTGGAGAAGAGGAGGCTGAGGGGAGACCTTATTGCTCTCTACAACTACCTGAAAGAAGGTTGTAGCGAGGTGGGGATCAGTCTCTTCTCCCTAGTAACAAGCGACTGGATGAGAGGGAACGGCCTCAAGCTGTGCCAGGGGAAGTTTAGGTTGGATATTAGGAAAAACTTCTTCACCGAAAGGGTAGTCAGGCATTGGAAGAGGCTGCCCAGGGGAGTGGTTGAGTCTCCATCCGTGGAGGTATTTAAAAGATGGGTAGATGTGATGCTCGAGGACATGGTTTAGTGGTGGACTTGGCAGTGCTAGGTTAACAGTTGGACTCGATGATCTTAAGGGTCTTTTCCAACCTTAACGATTCTATGATTCTATGATTCTCCATTCCTATGAGTTTGGAGTTAATCAGTTCCAAAAAGATTTTATTTACTCAGTGAGGAAGAACAGTTAATAGTTGCCAATTCTGAAATTTTCAGTAGAGCAGTATTGAACAGGTTGTCTGCAACTGCAGCATGAAAATGAAATAAATGGGGATGTATTTGTAAAGGATATTAAAATGAATCCATTAGGGGTCAAATCAATCACTAAATTGATTAGACTAGACTACTTAAATAGATTTTTCTGAATCAATAATTATTATGGAGTCGTCAAATATGTATGTGTTCTTAAGTGTAATTGAACCACTGTCTTATAATTTATACCAATGTGCATCAAAAGAATGCTCGAAGAATTCTAAAAATAAAGGCTTTTTCTCCATGTTCCAGCTTATAGCTAGGTGAGGTTTTCTTCCATCTAGGGCATATAAATTTCACCTGCGAGATTCAGAAGTATGATGGTACCATTTTTTCAAGAAATAAGATTCTATTCTACTTCCTGCATTCTTCAAATGTTGAATACAGTCAAGTGCCATGGAAGATATTCCTTTTTCTACTTTTTTTTTTTTTAACCTTTGGGAGTCATATTAAAATTTTAATTGAAGGTACATAGGAGCCACAACAAGAGAGGCTGTCCAGAGAATGAAAGAATGCAACATATTCTGCACCCTAAACATGTTTCTGTATATTCAAACTTTCTGTCTTTAAGTTTTTTCCTGCCAAAAGCCTTCTGGGTGGCTTTTTCATTTCTGATTCATGCTGCTTAAGTCAAAATCAAAGAGTTTTTCCAAATTAATGCAAGCTCTATTTTTTTTTTTTTTTTGAGCAATACCTGGAATATCATAGGAATTGCCATAATATAAGTAAATAAAAATGAGAATTTTCCATATTGGAAAAGTTTTGATTGTGTCTACGGCAAGGTATGTGCAAGCTGTAAGAATGATCTGAGGAATGACCAGGCTGGTTACTTGTCAGTATTATGTCTTCAGCATAAACAGTCCAAGAAGGTGTAGTCAAATTATAACAGAAGAACGTATTACAGCAATAACTCAAATATGGTTTTATCTGAGAGAATAAGACATGCTGTATATGATGTATATGGGAAGTTTTATATTTTAAAGCTCCTTAATTTAAAATGACACATGCAGATTTTCTTTAACTTCTGTTTAGATCAATTTCATTTTAGTTTTTCTTTTTCTTCTCTTTTTTCATCCTTTTTTTCCACTTTACAATCATCTCATTCGTATTAATATTTTCATTGACTGTTTTTCCTGTATTATAAAGCTTCTGTGTGTGTGTAAATAAGCAAAAGTACTTCTGCCACAGTGCCTATAAATGTCCTCATTGTGTTCTGTCTCACAAATTCAGGACAAGATGTTTTGGTATGATAATTTAAAAAAAAAAAAAAGCAACTTTTGCTTTTTCCAAATAAGAAGACAAAGTGCTTGTATGGTAATTGCAGAACTGAATCATGTGGGTTCCAGAATCCTGAGCATCATTTTCTAATACAAACCTAAGACAAAAAGAATAGAATAAAGTACAAAGTTAATTACATATAATTCTGTCTTATTATCTATGTATAACAATTGTGTAAGAAACTGATACTTGAATTTCTGACATGTGAATGACCCAGTACCTGAATTATACACATTCTCCTCTAAAAGGCCTGTTGATTTTCATGTTCACAATAAATTAAATAATTATTTCATGCTGCAGATTAAAACTGAGTTAGAGAGCAGCAAAGCTGCATTTCACAGTGGAAATACAGCTGGTCATGATCCAAGGTCTCACTGAAATGAGTTGTAGACTAATATTTAATAAGAATATTAGCTTTTTTAAAAAATAAAATACAGTTCACAGTGGCACTGAAGAGGTGGGAATGGTTTCATATATCCACCCAGCCACGTTGATGGACTGAATTAGTTACCTCCAGTCAGATTCCATTAAATTATCTTATACCTTCAAAAGACAGTGCCATGTTGGAAATCAGTAGGCACATTCTTTTGCAATCATTCAGCAAAGTGGCTAAAGAATGACCTAATAATCTGTGTGGATCTGTAAGAGGCAGACTTTGCAGGACATGGAGCAAACATTTTGGTAAATCTCTTTCAATTATTGGTTTATGTGTGCTGTGTACTCTCCCTGTGTATGCAGAAATCCAAAATCTCCAGATATTAAGGTTGCATCTTCTGTGAAATTAAATTATGCTTATTGCATATAAGCCATAAGCCAAATGTTTAGGTTTTATGTTTAGGTTTTGTGTTATTCAATACCTAAATACTAACAAATATTTTGGAATCTTTGGTTCTAAGTAGTGCTTAGGTACCATGATGAATGGCCCTATTTAAAATACGGAGTTAGACAGAGTCCAGAGAGGTACTATCCTAGACCCTCACCATTTATCCAGTCCTAAAGTGGTTTTCTGTTTTGCAGAGTGAATTCCATTGAATAACATTGATTTCCTATTTCAATAAAGGGAACTGTCATCCGAAAGGTGGATGAAATATTAAGGCTTTACTAGCTAATTAGATAGATAGATAGGCAGATACACAGATAAATACTGTGCAAATAAAAAAAAAACCAATATTGTCTTATAGAGGCTGTATTTAATTTTGAAAACTAAATAACTGTGGGTTTAATTTTATTTATGTGGAAAATAAAATAAAATTCTTTTTAGATTTCAAGAGCCATGGAAGAAATCAATTTTTATAATGTTAATATATTCTGTATAACCATTGATTGCACGTGAAACCACACATTTCATTTTATGCCCCAGTAATTCTGAAACACCTGAACTCTTCTCCCTCCAGACACCACCTGGAAATTCATAAGACTAAGCATCCCTTTAGGCCTGGGAATGTATTTGCCAATTTCAGCCTGGAGGGGATTGTAACTAACATTGTAAAGCCCTGATGATAATTTTGTAATGGAAAGCCTGAAATAACCTCAAGTACCACCTCACTAATGTGATTCTATAATATATAACCAGTCTAATTTGAAGCTAAGAGTCAGTTATCAAGGAATACATTTGTAGAGTTAATATTGTTAACCTCTTAATTTTCCTCTTCTCTTGGATTTGAATTACAGTTTCTTTTCAAATAAAATCCACTGATGAGACACCTAATGGTTTTCTACTTTAATTTTGCTGTTCTGATTGCTTTTACAGCTGTCCCCCATTGTCTTTATATTTAACCCCCTTGCAGAGTCCTTGCAGTGAAATCATTATGCAGATCAAAGTATAGTCCTAATGTCCAAACTCTTCCAACTACATTAGCCTCTTCATAAATTGATTAGGAAGAGCATTACACAGGAAATGGCTATCAACATGGCTTACATTAAGAACGGACCTAGTGCTCCAAATGTGTGGTTTGTCATCTCTCTGAGTGCACGTAAACACTTGCAGCCCTGTCAGTTCCTTAAAAGTAGTTTGAGTCTTACCAGGCACCGACAGTGATGCCATGGAGTAGTACTTAGATTTCACAGCAAAGCTGAAACTTATTTCCAGATAATAGTTGAGTTAGAAAACAGAGAGAAAATGAGAATGAGTAAACAAAATTCCAAACTATTACCAGATTTGATACCTATTTCTTCTGTCTTTCTGTATCTGTTACAGATATAATAGTGATGTTGTTTGAGGGTTTGGGGTTTTTTTAGAAGGAAAAAATATAATTAAGAATTCAGGATGGGGATTATTCTTTCAAGGAAAAGAAATCAAGTGCTATACTGCATTATTCTCATTTGTGTGGAAACAATGAGGTCTTTTAATATGTGAGTCTCCTTAATGGGTCTGTCTTGAAATTGTGCCTGTATAGGGGATAAAAGCTCTGTTATTGCTTCATTATCCTGCATCTAGCAGTTATGTTTCCCAAAGCAATTTGCAGCATCCTCTTCCTTTCATTGTCACATTTGATCATTTTAGAATTTGCTCTGAAGACACGATGTCCTCATGTGTGAATTTCAGGGTATAAGCCAGTACATCCAATAATCCCGGTTAAGAAACTTAATCAGAATCTGGCTGACAAATGATACGATCAATGCCACACAATTAATCCATAATAGAACTGCATAATAAACAGAAGATTACACTTTCTGTGCCAGTTAATGTCTTATAAATTCCTGCTTTACTTGAAATGTATTAAACATTTTTGTTATTGCTGTACTGTTATCGTGGTATGATGCTTTAAAGTCTGAAACACAATTTTATTTGATTTTGTGATTTTTCTTACTAGTGGCTAGTATTCAGAAGCTTCCTGCTGCATCTGTTTTAACTGACATCAATTTCCCCATGAAAGGAAGAAAAGGAATGGTTGATTGGGCACGAAACTCAGAAGACAGGGTTGTTATTCCAAAAAATATCTTCACCCCTATGTCAACAGGTAAAGAAGCATATCAGCATGTTAATTTTGTGTTAGCTTTAACAAGGGAACTCAGAATCTTTCTCTCATAGGACCACTGTAAAATATAGAAGTGGTTATTTTATCCATCTCCCAAAGAAATCCAGTGCCCACAGCTTATCCCAGAGAGTAATGATGGGGCTTCATTTCAGCATCTTGAACAAAAAGTGCTACAGAAATCCTAGACATTATTTTCTACGCTGAAGAGCCAATGCTTAGTTATTGTGCACAGGATTGTACCTGTGGTGGTACGAGGTGACCTGAAGTGCAGCTCTGCTGAACCCCCTGAAGCTGCCACAGTCCAACAGACTGGGCCATTCCAGCAGGTCACCTAACTTTTACCAAAGGATGCTCAGCTTAGCAGGCAAATTACCCTGGCTTCAGATACAATTTACAAATACTGTTGCAGTGCAGATCTCTGACATTAGAGAATTTAGTCACTAGGCATTAAACTCTAAAGACAGTCTTTAAGGATACTTAATTATAAAGGTAAATGAACTATCATGGATGTCAGTACACAATGATGAATTTTTTGAAAATGTGATTTTCAGTCTAAAGACAGTCTTTAAGGATACTTAATTATAAAGGTAAATGAACTATCATGGATGTCAGTACACAATGATGGATTTTTTGAAAATGTGATTTTCAGTAGTTTAAATCTTTTGATATATTCCTGACAGTGCTACATCTTTATGACAGACTTCCAGGATATAATTCAAAATGATGATGGTTTACTTAAAATAAAATTTCTGCTAGAAAGATAAATGGTGTTCACAGATTTTTATGCTGATGAATGCTTGGGAAAGAGAGTTTTAAAATCTTTTTTTTCCTTACTCTTTTCAGAACTAGATGAATCAACTGTATTTGTACTTGGAGCAGTGCTATACAAAAATTTAGAACTCATTTTGCCCACTTTGAGGTAAGAAATTTCATAAATACAATATGAATTAGACTATTTCAGGATCATAACTACACTACATGTCAAGATAAAAGCAGACAACCAAGACCGTTTGCATATTGGTATTGTTGGACTTTTTTCCCTGTTATTTAAAATATATATGTGTATATTTGTCTTTCCTTCATGCTTAGTAACCTGTATGACGGAAATAGCCTTTTTATCAAATTGGCTTAATTTATATTTTATGTAATCTATATTAAACTTAATTACAGAAATGTTCAATTAGAGGTTTGCACATTGATATACATTAATGCTCAGGCCACTTGTACTTGTGCTTCAAACTACCATTTGTCCAGTTAGTACAAGTGATCCAGTAATGACGTCATAACCTGATGTACTAAGGTTGTCTGCTCTACTTCTGTAGAAGTCTGTAGTAGTAGTTTTCCAATTACTTTTTTAGTGCAAGTTGTATTCAGAAGGCACAGCAGAGCTATAGAGAGGATCTATTTTAGAAACAAGACATGCATGTGCCTGAACAGCTGTGGTATGTTAGTTATGAGGGCCATACACATTCATAAAGAAATAGGAGCATCTCTTGTTTCACTTTTTCCTTTCTGTACTTGATGACAGACAATTTGGCAATGAACATTTTCCCCCCTCTTCTCAAATTACTGGTTAAGATAATTTCATGGTCCATTAATACTATCTTATTTCACATGATCCTGTGCACCATCGGTCTACTAATGTCCTTTTACTGTAAAAGAAATGGGTGCAGATTGTGTCACAATAGCTGCTAATGAATTCACAATAATTAGAAAGGATAGTAATTAGAAAGGACAGTAATTAGAAAGACACCACGTTTCCCTATTCTATTTAATCAAAACTTGAGGATTTGAAACAAAGGATGGAAAAACAACAGGTTTTTGCCAAAATCCATTTGAAAACAAACAAGATACAGTCCTAAGGAAAAAAAACAAAACAAAACAAAACAAAACAAAACACTTCACAGTAAAGTTGCAATGCACTGTGCAACGAGTAGCTGCAATGTTGGGGACAGAAATCTCTCTGAGATAGAGCGCAATTTGAACAATGATGTCCTGGCTGGACACCTGGAAGCCTGGTGAGATCCGTCTACGCTTAAGGCGTAGTATGAATGACAGCTCATCCACTTGTGAAATGTCACTAAGCCTTTCCATTTGTTGTGCCAGTTCCCGAAATTAGCCAGGAAGGAAGAGATGTTTGTGAGAGATGTTTTTTCTTCTCTTCTCCTGTATTCAAAAAACAGAGACAAACAGCTATTGTAGTCAGTCCTTTTTGGCAGACCTTAGAGATAACCTGCCAGTCCTAGGAAAGTGTTGAGATGGCCATGTATGTTTCAGACCTTTATATTGTAAACCACAATCTATGATCATGCCTTTTCAGCTCTCAAAGGTCAGTAGTTTTAATTTACAGAAAACAAGTGTGAACCTTGAATGCTGTATATTTACTTATATGAAAAGCCTTTCAGGGCTTTTATTTCATCCATTAGAAAAGTGAGATTTATAGGCCTTACTAGATTTTCCCTAGAATCAATATCATCCCAAGTAGCAGGAATAGGGGCAGAATAGGAACATAAAAATACAGCAACTTACGTACTATGGACTGTGAGAAAGTGCATCTCAGTTCCTAAATTATTTGCTTTTATCTGTTCTGCTTTCAGCTGGTTGCTGATTTACACAGCAAATTTGACCATTTCTCTGTACAATTCAGTTCACAGAGAGGTTTTGTGCGCTTCTAAAGCAGAATGGTCTAATAATCTATGTACATCTATTCATAAATGAAGTCTTTTGAAATTCAAATATGAAGATATCCCACTTTGCCTCTGAATATGTTCAGTATTATTTGAATCCAATTCTCAGCTTCCCAAGAAAAGGAAACAAGCACTATTACTTTCTCTTATGTATGTGAATAAGGAATAAAAGTCATTATTAATCTGTGATATAAAAATATAACACATATTCCCCAGTACCTCTAGTCTGTTCTTTCTTTGGAGTACAGCACCTCAATACTTCTCTGCACTTCTTTAATATTTATAATGAAGTTATACTGAAACTTTTACAATTTATCTCTCATACCTCATCAGGAAGTATACCACACTGGATGTCTTTGCCCATGGCAGTTATATTCAAAATTTGATCTCATGACCTTAAAATAGTACCTCAAAGGTGGCACAATTTCAAACTGTTTTCATAGAATCATAGAATCATTGAACAGTTTGGGTTGGAAGAGACGTTCAAAGATCATCTAGTCCACCCCCCCTGCCATGGGCAGGGACATCTTCCACTAGATCAGGTTCCTCAAAGCCCCCATCCAACCTGACCTTGAACACTTCCAATGATGAGACATACACAGCTTCTCTGGGCAGCCTGTTCCACTGTCTCACCACCTTCATCATAAAAAATTTCTTCCTTATGTCTAATCTAAATTTACCCTCTTTCAGTTTAAACTGTTGCACCTTGTCCTGTCACTACAGGCTTTGGTAAAAAATCTCTCTCCATCTTTCTTATAAGCCCCCTTTAAGTATTAAAAGCCTGCAATAAGGTCTTCGCAGAGCCTTCTCTTCTCCAGGCTGAACAATCCCAGCTCTCTCAGCCTTTCTTCATAGGAGTGGTGTTCCATCCGTCTGATCACTTTCATGGCCCTCCTCTGGACCAGCTCCAACAGATCCATGTCCTTCCTGTACTGCGGACTCCAGAGCTGGATGCAGTACTCCAGGTGGGGTCTCACCAGAGCGGAGTAGAGGGGCAGAATCACCTCCCTCGGCCCGCTGGCCATGCTTCTTTTGATGTGACCCAGGATATGGTTGGCCTTCTGGGCTGCGAGAGCACATTGCCAGCTCATGTCCAGCTTTTCGTCTATCAGTACCCCCAAGTCCTTCTCGTCAGGGCTGCACACAATCCCTTCATCCTCCAGCCTGTACTGATACTGGGGATTACCCCAACCCAGGTACAGGTCCTTGCACTTGTCCTTGTTGAACTTCATGAGGTTCACATGGGCCCACTTCTCAAGCCTGTCAAGGTCCTTCTGGATGGCATCCTTTCCCTCTAGCATATCAACTGCACCACCGAGTTTGGTGTCATCTGCAAACTTGCTGAGGGTGCACTCAATCCCACTATGTCATTGATGAAGGTATTTAATACTATTGAATGCATTTTGATGCATTCAAAACATTTTAATGTTCATTCAGGTGGAATTCTGAATTGGAAAAAAGCTGCAACTGTGGTTAGTGCTGAATTTGTTGTGCTATTATACTCTTTGCAAAAATTAGAACTGCAATGCAGATTTTAAAGGAATCTTTATTATGGGGTGGTTTATCATTTTACGCTCATTCAGGTACATGAATGAAGTGAAGGCTTCTGTACATCCCACTGCATTGGAAAAAGGTTTATTTTTGTTTACTTACATTTTGCAATGAAAAACTGCCATCTTACATGGGTTTATATTAGTTACTATCTATACTAATCTTATTTAACTGTAATAACCACTGTCGTGATAACCATTTTAGTGCTGAACATAGTGAAATTCTTCACCGCAATAGCTTTGTGTATGGAGCAAACACTGTAAAATGTGAAGGGAGCTGACGTCATCTAGTTTCTATATGATACCTAGAAGTGTGGTAGCTATGCACAATGTATGAATTAAAAAAACATTCTGGATAAGCATCTTATGTGATGCTGTTCTAAATAAAATGGCAGTTGACAAAATATGTCAATGGTGGGAATAAAGATAAACAAAACAATAAACCAAGGTAAAATAAGTAAAATGGGCTCATGTTTGAGTTCAAAGGCCACATCATTTATACCTTGACAACCTGATAAAAGAGGTGATTTCTACTGGCTGCAGTTAAATATCCAGAAAGCTTTACCACTTCCTGTGTGATTTCAGTCCCAGGCTTTACAGGAGGTAGGATGAGAATAAAGTAAATATTTGATTGTATGACACCTGTTTTTTGTAGTTTTCAGAAGAACAAAGGTGACATACATTCCCATACGTTCCTTAATATCAGCCCTAAAAGGTACGCAAGCTTCTGCATCACCACAAGGAACTTCTTTCTTTAAAATAAACAAACAAATAAATTAAAAATATCTCAGTATATCTTTAGGGAAAATCTCTCAAAGCACCTAACCACAGAATCCCCATCTGGTACATCACAGGTGTTCTGTGAATAAAATGAGGATTTCATTCTAGGACAGCCTATACAATATATTTCACAAACTCCAAAATTAGCTGCATTTTACCATATGGGCTTGATTTTTCTTGTTTTTACTGGCATAGAGTCTGTTAAAAGCAAGTCTTGTAAACAGTGTGAGACGAGAATTTGGCAATTACATTAATATAGAACTTTTTGGACAATGTGTTTAATCCTAGTGGTACATGTATATTATTCAAAGAATTTTGCCAGGACTGTTTAAAGAAAAGGTTAGGGAAAAGAAAAGCACTTTATTCTTCCATATAAAAATAGAATAATTTTTTTTGTTCATGCACAAGTAAATAAACCTCATCTGATTCTATTTCCTAATATACTTTGCTGTATTGCACTGTTCTTATAATGTCATATGGATTTTTTTTTAAAATCATATATTGAAATATTGAATGTTTGGAGCAGTATAGACTGAATATTATTTCCATAGCTCTTGCATCCCTGAGCACGTTTATGTTATTGTTAGGTTCACAGAAGATTGAATCTCAGTGTAATACTCATCTAAAATATATTATATATAATTCCTCTCCTGGGCACTCTGAAGGAATACATAGCATATTGCCATACTGTAAAATAGTTTTTAACTTTTCGTTTAACGAATAAGAACAAATAAAGAATCAATGGTTTTGCTGTAGCAAGCTTTTTTCCCCATCACTTAAACAACCACCATACTTCTGCTATAATTTCCTGCACTGAAATGTTCTCTTTCCCTATTTGAAACATCATTCCTAACCCCCTCCTTCAGGCGCTATATAACCAAAAAGGTCCTTAAATATCCTTAGGTCAACTTTGATAGACTGAGGACAGAGTACCTCAGGTGGGCTTTTACTGCATAGCATTACTGCTATAGCATCCGTAATTTTTCTGTAATGTATACAACATTTACACATTGAACTATAACTTCTTTCATGCTGTCTTGAGATAGCAACATGCCTTATTCATAAGTTCATTTTTCTTGAGCAACATAGTCATTCCAAAAAGAAAACAGAACCTCAATTTCATATCACATAGAATCAATATCTATATCCTTATAGAAAAGTATACCCTCAAAATGTATACCCAGATAGAAAAAGAACTTAGTAAAATAACTCCATTTTATTAATATTGTTATGAATCCAGATCGGAAAAAAAACTAGGACAGCAGCTCTGGAAGCTCTTCTTGAGCCTTTACTCAATTAAACTTTGTTATCTTGAATCTTTGAGGATTTATTCAACCATAGTTCCAAGGAATTTAATGTATTTTTTGAGTAATTGACTTCAAAATTTGACCCTGGTGTGCATTTTTCTGGACAGTCAGCAGAGCACCATCCTGTACAAGTTCATTTCTCATTAAAGATAAATTTTAGATTTTTTTTTTATGAAGGAGAAAAAGGCAATGGTGAAGTCACTCTCCACCTGTCATAAAAAATCTATAACATAATGCAGTTGCCCAGGAAGTGAGAGAGAGGTCATTCCCATTCTATGTCATTCCCAATATGACAGGGACTGAAATCCACGTATTCCACCTCCCGGGATGTTTTGTACAAGCTGATTACTTAAATTCCTGAATAACTGTTCTAAACACTAAGTTGTTTAAAAAATTATCTTCAACAAAGTTATCAATGGCACTGCACCAGTGGTTTTGAGGGAAATTCTTGTGACTACGATGCTTTGAACTTTAATTCAGTGGCATCTTAACGTGTTATGTGAGTTTAGAATATACTTGCCAGATTGCATTCTTCCAGGGACTGACTGAACAGTTACATATGAGATATACAACTCAGCCCAGGCAGGACAGCAATGAGTGGTGCAGATTTCATTTCACAGTGATATAGCCAGATAAATTTAATTTCTGGTGAAACAGTCTGCTAGGGGCTCTTGAGAATATAAGTGGATTGGTAGGGTTTTAATGAGACTGAGGCAAAATTGATGTACCAAGGTTACAAACTAGGCACCTTAAGTGCTCTTTTGGATCTCACCCTAGAACCATCAGAACTGTACCAAAATTAGACACAGCAAGGAAACGTTTCCCAGTCATAAAGACTGACAGTGATCAAGTACTTAAGTACCAGTGCTTACATTAGCTTTCCAAAATGGACAAAATCTTTTAATAGTTAGTAAGCTCTATTTCCACCTGTCATAATCTGTTAGAGAAATAAGTTTTGTGTTTATTTGGAGTTTTATTTGTTTGGCTTTTTAAAGATGCATTACTTGGGAACATTTATAGATGTTCAGCTACTGTATGTACAGTAAGGTACCGTCATTACTCCTCCTCTACAGAACGCACTGAAAGTTTGCCGAACATTAAATGTTAGTCTGATAGGTATGTTTTCATCAACAATGTGTGAGACTTTAAAGTGCAACCAAAGGGAAGAAATAGAAATTAAGTAAAATAGAAAGCCACTTCCATTATATTTCCATTATATGATTTGGCTGAGTAAAATTGGACTAGAATTCACACCTTGCCCCAGAAGAATAATTTCATTCTTTGTGCTGGGTAAAGTGCTACTGAGTTAAGTTTCTATTACTGTAGCCATGGCAATTCCTGTTTCAATGATCCAGCAAAATGGAATCCTCTCCTAAATACCATTTCCCTAGAGAAAATAAGCAATTAAACAACAATAACAAAAGAATATTTATACTGTCTATTATAATTACATGTAAACTATCTGGTTTCTTCTCTGATAACATCTACCTGTGAATATGTCTTTCTGTGAGGTTTTGTGGTTTTTTATGTGCAATCAGCAGACGTTGAAAGCAGCATTACATACAAAGGAAATACTGTAATGATCATCAGAAACAGTCAGGCTGATAACTGATGGTTGTTCCAAGCCTGATGGGATCATAAGAAGCAAGGATCTCAGACATGAACATCATGTCAACATGTCTTTATGCCTGTATTAGCATAACCTTGGCAATATTAGGTCTGTCCTAGAAAGGTAGCTACAAAACATAGTGATCCACATTTTATGTGAAAAGAGAGATTGATGATGAATTAGAGAAATTAGCAGAAAATTATTATTTTGAGTAACCTGCTACAATAATGTAAGACCAAATCTAATCTCACATATATGAGAAAAAATTGATGGGTTTTGGTGGGATTTCAGTCAAAGCACAACTATGGATTATATTTGAAAAAGTATTTAGATGGTGAAGTTGCCCACTCATATACCAAATTCAATGATTTTTCAAAACGTGGAAACAGATAGGTTTTTCTTCATAAGCACAAAATCAACAGAACTGTAGAATCTCCCATTGCACTCATCCATCTTCACGAGTTTTACAGTTAACAGTCAGAAAAAAGTCCAGCACAGCACTTTGGAAGAAAAATGACTGTCTCTCATAAAACATAACTAGCGGGTCTACGTTGAGAGAAGCAAATGATATGCATTCAAACATTGACAGAATACACCCTTCTAATTAGTAAATCATACTTTAAGGAATGGCACTTCTGCCACCATTGTTGCTCCTCACTCTTTAATGTGTCAGGTATGGTTGGTAATGAGTGAATGTTTTCACCACTTCCAAACAAGCAGATTTTCTCCCTGAATATTTGTCAGCTAGTCACAGAAAATACCAATGAGATACTTCTTTAAAGATAATATCAGAAGCCTCATTTAACCTCATACAAAGTTAAATCTTTCATTTTCACATGTTTTTTTTTTTTTTCCAGGAATTTTACAGTTGTTAATTCAAAAATCATCGTTGTTACTATACGACCTGAGCCCAAAACTACGGATTCTTTCCTGGAGATAGAACTGGCCCATCTGTCTAATGTAAGTACAAGAATAGCTGATATGCTCTTCCAAAAGTATTTATCAGATCATATGGGAAAAATAAGTGGGGTTGTTTTAGATATCAGGTGATAAACCCCAGTTTAACTGTTAAAACTTAAGCCCAGGAACAGTCTAACATACTTTGAAAGGAATGTGTACTTGTTTCATGCATGTATATATGCAAACCAAAATTAATTGTTGTTGCATGAGTTTTGAGGTTTTCATTTAAACAACAATTTCTACCAAAACCTCTCCATTAACTGCTTTGATGGATACAATTGAAAATGTAGTATTGTGCTGAATGCTTAACCTTTTGTTCCCTGCATAGGTCATAAAGCTACATAGTTCTTCAGGCCTTTTCTTCTTTTCTTTCATTGTTTTATACTCAAAAGCCAGTGTTTACCGAATCTGTTGTAGCAGACTTTGAAAAAAATGTTCTGGTACCAATTTAGCTTACAATTCTAATAAAAGTTTGAGATTTTTTGTGCAATTGTTTTTAATTCTATAATTTTCAGCCTTTAGTCTCACATTAAAAATGTTTTAAATCTGAAAAAAGGGATTCCATGCCTGGCTATATGAAAAATATTAACAGTTTTTCTTTCAGCTGTCAGCAATCTCCCAGCAGCCACAGGAAGAACAAAATGTATCTTTTGTGGGAAATTTCTGTCATGTATGATATTGGGGAAATAACGTTAAATAGCAAGCATGGGAGTAATTTATGTAAAGGCGTGGCATATAACCTGTCTGTTTCTGTTACTAAGAGTTAGAGTTTACTTTAAATAAAGTCATAAAGAAACAACTAGAAGATACATAGTTACTAGAGCTTTAGTAAATAGCATTGTTATGCAAAAGACTGTAAAGCTGTGAGTTTTTGTTATAAACAGTTGGCCAAGTGGTCATGTAGGTACAATTCAGCTGGAGGAGTTCCAAATATTTCAATCTGTAGCAAATTTGGATTAGTGTCTCTGGGCAAAGGTATGAAAAATCCTGTTTGAACTCTAGATCTTTGATTTCCATTTTACTCAAGGTTAGAAGAAACTGACTATTTTGCCATCAATGCTCATTATGAATCACCATTCAATTCCCAGAAAAATGATATTACAGAGAACATCTCAGTGAAATTTACTGAAAAGTCAAGAAGAAAAAAAGAAAGGAATAAAGGAACATAAACTGAGCTGACTCTTTACCTTTCATTACGATTAGAAGTTTACTGATGAAGAATTGTGGAGATTTGGGGTTTTATGGTTCTCTATTTAATTTTAAGATGTTTTAGCATGGGTAGGTTTGGCTTTTTGGTTTGGTTTGGGTTTTTTCCCACCTAAGTTACATCATAGAATCATTTAGCTTGGAAAAGACCTTTAAGGTCATCAAGTCCAACTGTTAATCTAACTGCTAGGTCCATTTTTAAACCATGTCCCTAAGCACCACATCCACATGTTATTAACACTTCCAGGGACTGTGATTACACCACTTCCCTGGACAGTCTGTTCCAATGCCTAACCACTCTCTCTGTGTGAAGAAATTTTTCCTAATGTCTAATCTAAATCTCCCCTGGCACAACTTGAGGCCATTTCCTCTTGTCCTGTTGCTTGCTACCTGGGAGAAGAGACCAACCCCCACCTCACTACAACCTCCTTTCAGGTAGCTGTAGAGAGCAATAAGGTCTGCCCTCAGCCTCCTCTTCTCCAGACTAAACAACCCCAACTCCCTCAGCCGCTCCTCATAAGACTTGTTCTCTAGACCCTTCACCAACTTCATTGCCCTTCTTTGGACATGGTCCAGCACCTCAATGTCCTTCTTGTAGTGAGGGGCCCAAAACGGAACACAGTACTCGAGGTGCGGCCTCACCAGTGCCAAATACAGGGGCACGATCACTTCTCTAGTCCTGCTGGCCACACTATTCTTGATACAAGCCAGGATGCCATTGGCCTTCTTGGCCACCTGAGCACACTGCTGGCTCATGGTCAGGCGGCTGTCAACCAACACGCCCAGGTCCTTTTCTGCCAGGCAGCTCTCCAGCCACTCCTCCCCAAGCCTGTAGCATTGCATGGGGTTGTTGTGACCAAAGTGCAGGACCCGGCACTGAGCCTTGTTGAATCTCATACAGTTAGCCCCGGCCCATCGGTCCAGCGTGTCCTTCTGTAGGGCCTTCCTTTCCTACCCTCCAGCAGATTGACACTTCCACCCAACTTGGTGTCATCTGCAAACTTACTGAGGGTGCACTTAATCCCCTCATCAAGATCATCGATAAAGATATTGAACAGAACCGGCCCCAATACATCATATATTAAGAGAAAATATCAGGCTTTAACATAAGTTTTGTTCCTGTCAGAAGAGATCCTGCTTCACTAACCTGGTCTCCTTCTATGACAAGGTGACCCACTTAGTGGATGAGGGGAAGGCTGTGCATGTTGTCTACCTGGACTTTAGTAAGGCTTTTGACACTGTCTCCCACAGCATTCTCCTGGAGAAGCTGGCTGCTCAAAGGCTTGGATAAGTGCACTCTGCGCTGGGTTAAAAACTGGCTGGATTTCCGAGCCCAGAGAGTGGTGGTTAACAGAGTCAAATCCAGTTGGCGGCCGGTCACGAGTGGTGTTCCCCAGGGCTCAGTGTTGGGGCCGGTCCTGTTCAATATCTTCACTGATGATCTGGATGAGGGGATTGAGTGCACCCTCAGTAAGTTTGCAGACAACACCAAGCTGGGTGGAAGTGTCCATCTGTTGGAGTGTAGGAAGGCCCAACAGAAGGACCTGGACAGGCTGGATCGTTGGGCTGAGGCCAACTGTATGAGATTCAACAAGGCTCAGTGCCGGGTCCTGCACTTTGGTCACAACAACCCCATGCAATGCTACAGGCTTGGGGAGGAGTGGCTGGAGAGCTGCCTGGCAGAAAAGGACCTGGGCGTGTTGGTTGACAGCCGCCTGACCATGAGCCAGCAGTGTGCTCAGGTGGCCAAGAAGGCCAATGGCATCCTGGCTTGTATCAGGAATAGTGTGGCCAGCAGGACCAGGGAGGTGATCGTTCCCCTGTATTCGGCACTGGTGAGGCCGCACCTCGAGTACTGTGTTCCGTTTTGGGCCCCTCACTACAAGAAGGACATTGAGGTGCTGGACCATGTCCAAAGAAGGGCAACGAAGCTGGTAAAGGGTCTAAAGAACAAGTGTTACGAGGAGCAACTGAGGGAACTGGGGTTATTTAGTCTGGAGAAGAGGAGGCTGAGGGGAGACCTTATTGCTCTCTACAACTACCTGAAAGAAGGTTGTAGCGAGGTGGGGATCAGTCTCTTCTCCCTAGTAACAAGCGATTGGACGAGAGGGAACGGCCTCAAGCTGTGCCAGGGGAAGTTTAGGTTGGATATTAGGAAAAACTTCTTCACCGAAAGGGTAGTCAGGCATTGGAAGAGGCTGCCCAGGGGAGTGGTTGAGTCTCCATCCCTGGAGGTATTTGAAAGATGGGTAGATGTGATGCTCGAGGACATGGTTTAGTGGTGGACTTGGCAGTGCTAGGTTAACGGTTGGACTCGATGATCTTAAGGGTCTTTTCCAACCTTAACAATTCTATGATTCTATGAAAAATGTAATAGAGTATTTGCTGAAGTAGACCACAAATTAATCCTATATATCAGGGAAAAAACCCTACCTTTGAAATAAAATATTTGTTTTGATCTTACTAAGATCACTATTAAGAAGATTTATGGTATTTCTCAATGCTAGATTTTATTTTCCATTATTTTCACAATGATTGTGGGGCTACTTACATGAGTTGTAGGTAAGGAATATTGGAGTATGACTTCTATAAGTTGAAATTGGAATTACTTCTTTCAAAAGTGTGGGGTAGCAGGTAGGGGAAAAAAAAAGATTGTAATTACTTTGGTCACTTATGCTCGAAAACAAATTGAAAAATTAAAAAAAAATACTAGTAAGCAACGTGTCAATATTGAAAATACTTATAAGCCAAACCAAGCTATTAAAGCCAGCAGAACATAAGCAAGGCTAGACTAACAAAAGGTTGAACTGCTGTCCCCACAAGCTGACATTCTAGAAAATTCTTAGAGAGCCTTTTTTTTTCTTTTTTTTTTTTTTTAATCCATCCATTTGAGTAATTTATAGAGCAAGTTTTTGCCAAGTTTCAAAATCTTGGAAATTAAATGAAACTTCATTGTTACAAAAGGTCAGTTTAGAGACACTGGTTGTCACCGTGCTTTGTCAACCTTTCAGCAACAGAATATTAATAAGTATTGTATTAGCTCATGTCTTGACAAGGCTAAAAGACAATAACCTTGCCAATAGATGTCAGAGCCAATTTTTTTTCCTTTGGCTCAGTTTTTGTCCTGTAATTTAATCCAGAGAAGCATTAAGTGCTTGGAACAAATATTCAGTCCTTGAATTGGACTAACATACATAGTACATTTATATAGGATCTCAGTCCACCTGGATATAAGAGTTGGATGGGCAGATGCAATGACAAAATATTGCTCTAGAAGGTCTGGGAATGTAAACCAGTTCTACAATTTTAATATCTTTAAAAGTTCGGTGATTTTTGTGTTCGAGGCTTAGCCTCCATAATGGAACTTTGGTTTAAAGAACTAAGGCTCTAGATGCAGAGAAACACTATTTTGTAGGTTTGGGTGTTTCTTGCCTTCAAGCTTAATTCTAATCTTCTTTGCTATAATTTTCTTAGCTGAAAATAAGTATTTATTTAATTATAAATATTACTATAGAACAAGCTTTATATGTCACATACAGAAAGATAAAACTAGTATTAATTTATCTTTAGTGTTTGAACATTATATATTAATAATTCACAGATTAATCATTATGTCAATTAAATAGATTAATTATTAAACAGAAAATAAAATACAGAAATTCTCTTTCATCTGATTTATTTTGAATGACTCTTCATGTTGTTATTTTGGTTCTTTTCAATCCTTTGCTCTTTAAATGCTGTTCATTATTCAGAACAGTTTGTTTCCAAATTGATTTAATGACTAATTTTTACACAACCTCTAGAGCATGCCTACTAATATATAGGCGTATACCCACACATTTGTTCTTTTACCTCCCCATCCACTGACTAAATAAAGTAGATAAGAGATTATGAAAAAAAATGGGCAAATGTGATCATTTAATAAGAGTTAATATGTTTAATTCAAATTAACCTTTAAATATTCATTTATTCAAAATTTAACATCATTGCTTCATTTTATATCACAACTAGCCAGTTTATTAATAAAACCAGAAGATTATTTTGTGGAGGAAGTGTAAATCCCAATTACACGTGCTGTTTGGAGTATAACATGGTATTTGGATTTCCAGGTAAATTAAAATACAACAGACACTTGACCACAGTGAGAATATGGTTTGCAATGCATTATTTAGAGAACATGATATTTGGTCTTATGCACTGTGAACACGTTGATGAATGTGGTCACATTTTTCCAGTAGTTTGATTAAAGAGACACCGAAGTAATCTTTTAAAACTGTACAACTTAAACAAAATCCTATTTGCTCCAGAGAGAATATGAACTCTCGCCTTCTGACAGCACAGAAGTTTACTCCAGGGACACTAAAGTAACAAGCCAGCAGTAGCATAGGACATCAAGCTTTCAATGAGGCTGAAAACCCTGGCTACAAAGCACAGTTGGCATTGTGCTGCATAGCTGTCAAAGTTGCCAATCACATCTCGAAAGTTCAGTTTTACATGCCAGGCAGAGATATATATACATACACACTCACACACATATGTCTATTTTTGAGATATCCAAGTCCTGTATTGTAGTGTATGAATCAATACTGCAACAGTCGTAAACATTAATGGACACAGTAGCTGCTTCCTTAGCTGCAGCTAAGTAATTAACTGGCAAGAACTGTGATGAAAGATCGCTGCCCTCGGAGAGAGTGATGGCTGTTGGAGGTAGTTCAACGACAGCAGTGTAAGGAGACATTGCCAGGAGGCCAGACCCAGAAAGACTGTGAGAAAGGGAGCAACAGGTTAAGGACGAAGAAGAAAATAGGAAGACGGGCTTCTTGTGGTCCTTGCAGTGCTTGAAGGGTGTTTGATCAGGATATCAAAAGTGGAAGAAGTTCTGAAAGACTGCTGTGCCCTTGTGAGCTGCCATGCCTGGCGGAGCAAACCCTCACACAAGACCTTCTCAAGGAATAGGAGTAATATTTATCCTGCTTTCCATGTTTCTGCTTAATCTCTCATTAGTGACTGCAATGGCCAAACATACTCTTTTTTTCTTTTTTTAAATTTGAATACATTTCAAAGAGAGTGAAGCGTGTGATCTGACAGCAGCAGTTTTATTGTGTTTCAGCTTTCTGCAAAGGCTTTTATTTCCCTCTGTTTTGTAGATTTTTTTGTAATGGGCATTTTTTCTGAAAGTGTTTTTGTATTCTTTCTACTTGCACTGTGGGAATAGCGAGTACAAACTGTATGATATCTGCTGCTAGAAAGACAGGTCTCAGATCTTAGATATGTAATGTCTTATTACAATTCAGCTATAGGAGTACTTTTTAATATGCATGTAACTGTATCAGATTGCAAGCAGAATTTCTTCACCCAGTCTTAGGATACAAATTAATACTCTTTATAAAATGAAATTTAAAAAAAAGGTTAATTCTGCACCGTCATTCCATTGTTCTTAATTCTTACTCTTCTATATACCCTTCTATCAATGTATCTGAAAGCTTTTGGCTAATGATGCAGGACCTGGTCTCTGAATCTCAATGGGCGTCTTATCCAGCGCTTTGTCCTGTGCCCTCTTCCCTCTCCTCTTCTTTATATTATAAATACTTCAGGGAATGGAACATCCTTTATTTATGTTTGTACAGTGCTATGTTAATATAAAGTGCCATAAGTATATGTTGGTTTTAAATATTTATATTCTACTCATAAAATTCAGTGCAGTCAGCAAAATATTGAAGTAGAGGATCAAAATTTCCCTAAATGCCTCTCTCACAAGCATCTTCAGAAGGACCTTGTTTATCTGTGACAAAGAGGTGGATGGAAGAATTTAAATATTTAATAGATTTTCACTTCACAGGCTGCCATGTTTTTTCTATAAATAAAACACTTTTCAGAATGAAATATCAAGGTGTGTTTTGTCTATATGAAACTATCTTTATATCTGCTGCACCAACACTGTTCATGAGAGAACTATACTAATGTTGACATAAGAAAAGTGTATTCCACCTGTTTCTTCAAATCACCTATGATTTTGTTAAAAGTATATTTTTATTCCATATCTTATATCTAGTTTGTTTATATGGTTCTGACTTCTGGAAATATCCAATGTTTATGATGAACAGGAATACAGTTTTGCAGTTTTTCGCCAGTTAAGCACTTCTAAGTCAATCTGAGTTTTGAGAAAGGAAGATTTACAAGATCAGCGACAAAACTTAAATTTTAGTTTTGTCTCAACTCGTCCTAGGCAGCAAAATAAACATGAGTAATAATAAAGTCATTTCAATTTCCCAAAACATTACCCACAGCTTAATGATATGTAATAAACCTGGATTCCCTTCCTGTTCTAAATCAAATCAGAAATCTTCCACTGATTTCGAAGAGGTTGGAGCTGAGATTGTAAAGCTCAAGAAAAAAATATTTTGAGCAAAAATCTCTGCTGATTTAGGACCTAATTGACAAAAGGACTTGGGTATTGAATGTGGGGTCATCTGAAATCCCAGCCTCCAGACATTTTGCCCAACATATGCTTGAAATTTTTAAAGACATTACTGGTTTTGACATCCAAGTTCCCTAGGGGCCTAAAGTTCTGCTTCTAAACATACCCAGAAATGTTCAGTCAAGTCGAGTCTCTTAACAGATTAACTCTTATCTCATATTTCAATTCTACTAGGATATACCAAATAGACAACTTTATGCTTACCTTATCTAAGAGAGAATACAGCAAATAATCTGCTTTGAGGTTCAAGTGCTTTTTAAATACTTTGTAAGAATTAACCTTAAGCTTTTGCAATTTCAGTGGCATCAATTTGTCAGAGCATAAGCACGATCTTGTAGGAGGAGACCCAAATAAATGTTTAGGTCAAGCGTGACATATTTTTGTATACCAGTAACTAATAGGTTTGTTTGTTTGTTTTCTTCTTAGGGCACATTGAATCCCTACTGTGTGCTGTGGGATGATTCAAGAACGTAAGTGACAGACGTTTGCTTCTATTTCTATGGATCAAATATTACAAAGTACCTAACAATATTTAAGTAGTTGGTCAGTAAATGGGTTGGTTCGAGGGCAGGGAAAATGAATGTTCCACAGAGTGAAAATACTGGATTCTCCAGTCACTTGACTTCCTTTCTGCAGCTATGCAAATTGAAATAATACAATATCTCACCAGGAAGAGATTACTCACATGGTAATTTTAATCTGCTTTTTCAAGATTAAAATGAGGATGTCTAAGAACTGTAGTTCTTGGATGGTAGTTGCTGGGCAACAAGTAATTGGGTAAATGATCAGGCAGATAACTAAGGAAGGCTCCCATTTCTGTTACTGCAGGGAGAAATATTTTCAAGTGTGATACCCACAGCAATCTTCATTTTAGTTGGTGCAAATTTTCATTCTAGTCTGGTAAAATAATATCTGTGTACTAAATAGTGAAAGCTTGCTAGCAGTCTTCTGTTACTTTTTTCAGTGTGTCCTTTCTGTAGCAAAACAGAAAATGTTGCTGTAAAGAAGTAGAGCAGTAAAATCAGTGTGGTTTAAAAAGAATTCCAAGTTTATGCAGTTGTAATTACTGCATTACTCTTTCACAGTAAATCTTCCATTAAAGTCAAGGTCAACTTTGCCTAAATACAGATTAAGTGTTTCAAGAAGAATCCCTATATCTTGCCATATTATTTTTTTTAAGGATGATGTCATACTTCTTGTCCAGGTATATTATGTTTGTCTTATACTACAGACTCATCTACAGTATTAGAAATTGTATGCCTGTGATTTTGTAAGTGCTTTTATCCTTGAGCCTGGGTTTACATCAGTACACTGATGGCTGAGAAACAACATTATAGTACAGAAAGGAGAAACTTTAGTTATGATACTAGATACTACTGGATTTGATGGATTAATAGCCTCATCCACACTGCAAATCCTACAGAGCTGTGCTGTGCTCATATTCTTCCAAACTGGGTAATTTTTGCATAACCAGGATTTGGCAAGCATTTTGGAATAAACCCAACAAAAAGTAGTGTGCTTTTAGTTGAAGGTGGTTAACTAATCAGTAGTCTATGCTGAGACGGGTGTTTTAAATTAAGTGCTTTTCAGATGAAAACTGTGTTTGCTTTTATCGTCGGCATACAGCCAGCAGTAACCTCTAATGGGTTTTGCGACCTTTTTAGCCACTTACCCCACATCTCTATCTGCATGCATTGCAAGTTCACATTTGGTAAATGATACTTTCTCCACTGATCTTGTCAGTTTAATACTTCTCCAACAGCAGGGGAAGATTTTTCAATATGAGTTTTGGGCATGCTTCTCAGGAGACTGATCAGTGATTAACAGTTTCCTGTCATCCATCCTTGAAGAAAGTTCTGGATCTGTGAGCTGTTTACTCAAACCAGGTCATCAAACCTATCCTACTGCCATTGCTATCTGTGACAATTTGAACATCCTAACTTTGGCAAAAGCAGTTCTAATCCATTCTTTCTATGAGATTCAGTGAGTCTTCCCTGTGATGGTATTTTATAAGGTTTTCCATTTATCAAGTTCGCAGGCTTGTGCTTTCTCCATAGGCAGCTAGTCAAATGTGTGTACAATATTGAGACAGTGCAACTAAAGAATAGAATATTATGCCATGTATTATAAAAGGCAAACTCAAATCCAATAATTCAGCATTTTATTTCAGTTGATTCTCCCAAAATATAGAGCACATCTGTCTGTGTTGATTGAAACGAGGCTGTTTATGAGTTCTGGTGCTTCCTTTGATATTTCCAGCTTCCCTACATGAAGCAGGTAGCATCAATAATATGAAAGTGGTGATTTTTTCCCCCTCAGAAATCTGACTCATATCTTCGTCCTTTCAGAAAATATATTTGAAATGTTGCCTTCAGTAAAGTCTTAGGATACTGAATGCTTCTCCTGTCAGTGCATGGGAAAATGTGTGGAATATTCATAATTGATGTTCTGAGGAGAAACAATTTAGTTCCTTAAACCAACCAAACAAAAACTCAAAAAAGAGTTGTATCTTTTCTGCTTTGCATTGTTTGGCATGAACAAACTATCCCTGCTGTCAGGAACCGTTTGTGATACATTAATTCCAGTGTCTCAGTCCAGAAAGAGAAAGAAAGTTGGTCAGGTACTAGGGCTGACTTTCCCACCCCACAGAATTGATTTTAAAGCTTTTAAGATGAAATGAAACTTCTGAAAGTTTTTCTTCTGTCCCTTCTACCTTTCTGGAAAGAAAAAGAAGGGAGAGGGAGACAGCAGAGACAGTCTCAACCAGCAAGTAATCCAATGTTAGAACATTTACTTGGGGACCTCAGGGACCAGCCCTTCAAGTTTTTCTTTACAGAAGTTACTTGAGATGTTTGAAACACACTTTTCAGCTTCACAGGAGCAGCCCATGCCCACTGAGCTGTCGGCTCCTCTGGATCATGTTACTCACAACGTGTCCTGCTGGAACTCTGCCATATTATTTAGGAAAATATTCATGGGTAGGGGAGCTGATTGCCAGCACCTCTATATTTAATTTTACCACTCTTTCCATGTGTTTGTCACTATGCTACAGCTAAATCTTAGCCATATCACTGTCAGTGTTTTCTTCCTAGCGCTGTTTTGCTTTATGTAAATCTGGGCAAGGCTGTGTAAGCCTGGGGGATCAAAGAATCCTTGTATGCATGCATACATTTCCATTTTAAAATGCCATTTACTGTGGCAGTTTTGTAGGCTGTCTGAACAGTTCTCTTGAACTTTGTTGCCTTCTCTGGTGCTTAATCTGTGATACCATGAAAGTTTGGCCTGACAAAGTTAGTCACTCATCTTAGTAGACCCAGCCCCTGGACTCTTGAACCAGGGTACAGAATTCAAAACACAGTAAGAGGCTGGAAGCTAAGTGCCATAGTACTGAGCACCATGAGTACCACCCTCACATGCAACCCTCGGCTAACCATCACAATGACAGCATGGTAGATGGGGTGGACATGGTGGGTCACTGGAAGGAGGTGACATCTCACATGGGAGTTTCAATAGTCACTGACTGATTAGGAAAACAATGCAGCTGGTGTTCGTTCTTTTACAAATGTGTTGGACGTAACGTGGGCACATGTGCTTTCCACAAGACAGTGTCAGTTGTTGCTGGCGTGGTCCACAGCTGTATGCGGTGTAACATGACATCTCACAGCACTGGGTAAGGAAAGAGCTTTAGCATTCTAGGACTCTCTTCTGCCAGTTCCTGCAGAAGGATGTTATAACAGTATGGCAGCCTTTTATTTGTCCACATGTGTGCTCATAGCAGTTTGTGCCTGCTGAATATACTGTTGGCAGAAGTACAATGCAGTTAGCTGAAATTTTTAATACTGCAAGGATTTTGACCTGGTTCAGTTTTAGTTTAGGGCAAGTGGTAGGTCTGCTCTATTTTTTTTTCCCCTTGCCATACAAATTTACATTGACAGTGGTTTAGATTTTCTACCCTGAATCTATGTGAAACTATGAATACCTATATATGAGAAATGAGAAATTGTATACATTTATATAACTTCAGGATTTCACTCCAGACATAACATCCTCCATTGAAAAGAGGGTTAAAAAAAAAAGTTTACAATTACTTTTTTTTAATTATCCCCTAGAGCTTTTAATTATTTTTCTTCCATTGTCCCTGGATTTAGCTGTGGAGAAATAGTCTGTAAAGGAATTTGTTCAATGCAAATAAAGAAGAGTCTACCAGTCAATGGTGATTTTCTCACAGATTTGCCTATAGGGCAGAATGCAACTCAGCTTTAAGATATAAGCTTGCATGCATACCAGCAAAACAACTTTTCCATTTTGTTGCTTAGTGATAAAATTGACAGGGAACACTGATCTGCTTTGTCCCTTTCCTCTCCACTTTGTTTTTTAAAACTACCATGTTGGACCATTACAGTTATTCTTTGTTTGGCCTAGCCTTGCAAGCCTTTGAAAATATGTTCAAGATGACTCTTTATAGTCCATGTCAAAAGGTCTCAAGCTAATCATCAAATAATTAGAATATCCTACATCAGAATTTGCCTCTGGAACTATGAATAGTAGCCTCTCCTTACTTTATATTACTTTACAGTCATATTATTTTTGTCACCAGGAAGATATGGAGGAAATAGATTTTTCTGTAAGTAGAATAAAAATTGAATGAGAGTAATTCATGTAAGTATAGTTTGGCAATATATGCCAGCTGGAGTTTTGCTTGTTCCATTGACTTCAGTCAGACTTGCTGGTCCAGCTCTTCAGTCAGACTTTGCTTCTTCATATTTTTCAAGGCAGAAAATTTGCTTTCTGTGTTAGCTTCTATGCTTATGTTTGTGAATGTAATGGAAGAGTTAATGTTAATGAACTTATTCAAAAGATATAAATGCCTCCTGGAGTACCTACTTTTATAAAGAACTTTCATAATGGAACCTGTGTAATAGCACGCTACATAATCTTCTGCTCCTGGTAGTCTTGCATAAAGAATTGAAAAACTCTACAGAATCGTATTCTTTTTCATTAAAACAGTATGGAATGAAAAACTTGATCCAAACTCCCTTGCAGACAACCAAAAGGCTTTGACTGATTTGAATCAGATCAAGTGGCAAACCACTGCTCAAATCATGCAAGACTTAAATTTAAAAATTTTTAGATTTACAAACTGCTAAGATTATACTGTAACACAGGACTACTTAGTTCTGAAATATGTGGGTATTGTACAATATAAAATGGAGTGTCTTTATGTTGAAAAAGAGTCCGACCAAAATTTTCTTTGCTTAAGTCATACACAAAATGAATCAGTATATATGGGAGGAATTTATAATTTAGTCCTTTTTTATAACACTGCTCCACACTAACACCTACACGGCCATGAACAGAGCTTACATGGCCTGCTGAGATTTATAGCAAAAAAAGGAAATCAAATTAATTCTTGCTAATAAGTTCACTTTCTTTTTAATTTTTACTGGCTGATTAATCAACTCCATTTGTTGAGAACTCAATTGCTATTTATTGCCTTTATGTAAATGTAGATTTTCAGAAACTAAAAATAGTGGTTTCTTGTAATAACAGGCAATTATAATTCTGAAATGTGAATAAAAAGAACTAGTGGTTGTATCTTCATAATCAAATTTAAAGATTTGAATTGGACTTTTGACAGATTTTTTAGTGTATAATGAGGGCAGAAGATAATTAAGCATTTTGAATAAATTTTAGAACAGAAAACAAATTGGTCATAATTTGGTTTTGTATCCATGTTTCCAGAAAAATTCATGGATGTTATCAAGTCAAATAAAATGTGATCGTTGTTTTCCCTAGTAATACCTCACCAAGAAATGCAGTAGATGGTATCTGTGAATCCAGCATGGTACTGGACTTGAACTGACTCTTGTAGGGGAAAACAGTGTTTGCCAAACCCAATACAGCTTCCAAAAGTACAGCATAGCACAATTACAACTGCAAAAGTTTATCGACCTTTCTAACACACTCTTAAAGTGTGTTACACCTGTAGATTTAGAAGCAATTTAACACAGAGGTTGGTATCATCCTCCCTGGTTTACAGATAGGGGAAACTAGGGCATTATGAGAGGAAGGCTGTTTGTCCAAGGCCACTCATCAAACCCTGCTAGAGTTAGAGTTCCAAATTCCTGCATCTTAACTGAGAATGCTCTCTAGCTGTTCTCAAAGCCGATATCATTTCCCTGCCATGATGCAGAACTCTAAAGGTTAAATAGTTTTATAATGATATTTCTGTTTTTTTCTCATTCATTCTGATGAGCTCATGAATATTGCCAGTCCTAGAGAATTTAGCTCTGTTTACCCAAGAGAAGTAGTGCAGCAGCACTAAAGGTCCTTGTATTATGCCATTCTTAAACAAAAATGAAATCTACTTGCATCACCCAAGAAGATGAAAAATCTGGGGAATATTGCTTATCCATGTGAGAAGAAGCTGTGGGAAGTACCCTTCCACCATTCTCTCCTATTCATTTGACAATAGGGGCACAGATCATGTCCATAAATTGCTTTTAAGGAAATCACATTGTGTAGTTTTGCACAGACATATATTTGTTACTTTAAACATATTTGCAGTCAGTACAAAAAAGACAGAACTACAACTGGTATAAATATGCCTACCTTTAGTAATATGATGATGAGAATATAATACAAGGCAATTTTGAGCATTCGCAGAGTATGGGGTTGCTTGTCTTTACTTACAAATGCATGGGTCTAAATCTGATTGTAGTCTTCTGAATTAATAACTATTCTCTCTGATAAATCAGACATCATGTAATTCATCAAAGTCTGGTCTGTTTTTCTACAAGAATGGTGTTTGTATGGCAAAATGACCTTAAAATAAATGTTTGGAATAGTGTTTTGAAATGCATCTTAGAGGGTGTCCTCCAGCTGTGATTAAATTGTGCACGGGTGCATCAAACACAGTATAACCAGCCAATCAAAAGAGGTGATTATACTGTTGTATTCAGCACCGGTGCGGCCTCACCTGGAGTACTGTGTGCAGTTCTGGGCCCCACAGTTTAAGAAGAATGTGAAGGTCCTTGAATGCGTCCAGAGGAAGGTAACAAAGCTGGTGAAAGGGCTGGAAGGAATGTCCTGTGAGGAGCGGCTAAGGACATTGGGCTTATCTAGTTTGGAGAAAAGGAGGCTGAGGGGTGACCTCATTGATCTCTACAGCTTCCTGAGGAGGGGAAGTGGAGATGGAGGTGCCGATCTCTTCTCCTTGGTATCCAGTGATAGGATGTGTGGGAATGGTTCAAATCTGAGCCAGGGGAGGTTTAGACTGGACATTAGGAAGCATTTCTTTACCAAGAAGGTGGTCAAACACTGGAACAGGCTTCCTAGAGAGGTGGTCGATGCCCCAAGCCTGTCAGTGTTTAAGAGGCATTTGAACAACGCCCTTAATAACATGCTTTAAGTTGGTCAGCCTTGAATTGGTCAGGCAGTTGGACTAGATGATCATTGTAGGTCCATTCCAACGGAAACAGTCTTATTCTATTCTGTTCTGTTCTATTCTATTCAGTTGTTCTTGAATTGTCAACAGTGAAATTGTATCTCTGCATGATAAAACTATAAAACTCCATCAAAAACAAACACATGCCCAGTTTAAATTGCCGTATTTTATCAAGCACTGTCACAAGTATACACCTTTAATGCTGTAACAGCATCTCACGGACCTCACAGGTATCTTTACACATAATTAATCTTTTGCTGAATCTCTGTGGCATAGTTGAGCAACGTGAGCAGATTCAATTAAACGTCTTCCCGGACCAGTCACTAGAGGGAAGCAAAGACCTTCACGTGCTTATTCGTGACGTCAATCGATGTCTTTATGTCCTCACTGACAAAATCTGCTCAGTATTCAATGTAAAATTTTGGAAAAGACCTATTTGGTGCAAAGACATCCTTCAAAAAGAAAAGACAAAAATATATTTCTGTATGGTTGACTTCCAGAGGCCATTGTCATTAAAAAATAGAGTTATGTTCATGAATGATGTTTTGAGAATTTGAATCTAGACAAGAAGCCTGGTGCAGAGTGGATAAAGAAAATGGGCTTAAGACTTTCATTCTTTGAAGCATCCCAATATTCAGAAAAATGCATTGAAATGTTAGTAGCATAGTAGCTATGCACTTGCATCATTTATGTGTGACAAAACCTAGGATAAAATATACCAGTTTCTTTATATCTTTTTGTTGATCCTCCCTTAGTTATCCACGCTTCCATTCCATAGTGTTTTGCCTGTAGTACTCAGAATCTCATCCTGCATAAACAGTTCTTTGTTGTATACCAGGTAAACAGATCAAGAGAACATAAAGTCATTAAATGAGGACTAGTTCATCGTGCACTCCATTTCAGCACAGAGAAAGAATAAAGCGTATATGAACTTATATTTGTCGTCCAATTTACGAGGGGTTTTATGCGGAGTAGGTTTACCATATACTATGTTTTTACTGTATTTAGTTCAGCCCTGTTCTGTTCCCTGAGAGTACAAGTCAACATACCATTCTCTCCTATGAGCTAGGCTGGTTGAATTCCTTTAAAACAGAAACAGTAGAGGCCAACATTACATTTTCTGACATTTGATTAATGGAATATACCTTATATAAACTGAATTTGCCATAAAACTGAAATGCCCAGAGACAAGGATAAAATATTAAAAATAATGTTTTGGGTTTTATCAGTTAAAATTCTAAGTATTTTAAAGGTTGTTAGGACAATATTTATACTACATACCATTTAATTTGAATAGAAGATCTTTTATTAAGCTTAAGCTATGCAGGATGGCCAGACCTTAATGAGAATAATACAAATGTATATCAGGATTTAAACAAGTTTAAATGGAAGGTAATATGCTAGATGAACAGCTCCAATCAAAGCAATTTCATAAAAAAACCTGTTGTGTTGAATAGCTGCTAGATTATGGCTGAATAGATTTTTAGCTGAAAGCATGGTGTATTTGTGATGATTTTTTAATGTTATCTTCTCTGATAATGTTGAGTAGGAAAGATTTCTTGCATAGCTAGTTAACCAAATGTAATATACATATGCATTCAAGTGCATGTGCTGGGGATAACATCCTGCAATCCATGCTATTATTCTAAGCAATGGAGAATATAATATAATTCTAAATTTCACAGGCTATGGTTATGATTCCCAATGCTACATGTTATCCTAATGATGCAATTTCTAGTGGTTGTCTTCTCTGTTCCATCTCTCCGTAACTCTGTGAAAGCAGAGCAAAATGTTTGTCTTTTAAATTACAGAAATATCTTTGCATATATCAAAAGTATGAATTAAAATGCCATCACATAACTATCAGTTCATCACTTAACATAAATATGTTCCTGAAGTCAAGTTTGCCAATAGATCCATTGAAGGCCCAGGCTTAAACAGCATGCTGGATTGGGACCATAGAACCAGAATCACTCCACAGGTATTGGCACAAATTCAGGAGTCATTCCATCAACTTGAATTGCAATAATTAAGAGATTGCATATACTGCCATATAGAGCAATACAGAATCAGAAAAACAGGACCATTCCTTATAATGAATTTGATATATTTGTGTGCTTACCCTATAATAAGAGTACATTATTTTGACCAGACTTAAAACTAAATCCTTTAGTCATCCTAAATCCTTCATGATTGCAATTTTGACTGCAATATAGATCTATTCAATGTCTTTTTAAAATGTCCGTGAGTATTTTCTGTAATATCTGCTCAGTTTTAAATGGTTATTCACAAAAAGAAGCTAGGGTTTTAAGATGATATCAAAATAGCTTAAAATATAAATATGTCAAATATCAGATAATAACACAAAACAAAAAGATTTATTTAAAAGAAAAAAAGAATAATTCAATTTGAACAACTTCTGATTGCATTTAACCAACATAGTGCAATGCAGCTAGCACAGGAATTCTAAAATGAGAGAAAGAGTCAGTAGTATTCAGGAGATAGTCTAATCTTTTTTTAAGCAGATTATACTTTAAAAGTTGTAACATGTACAGGAAAAAGTCAATAGTATCTTTTTCTATGCACATCACTCATCTTCAGCCCATTCTTCCCCTCCCTTCTCCTTTTTCTTGTAAGTGGACAGTCAAACATCTGATGTTTTGGGTACACAAATTATGTGTGTACTCACATACATACTTCACCATTTCATCAACACACACAAATTAAAATCTTTGAGGAATAAAGCATGTAAAACATATTTACCACCCCCCCAAGAAGTACAATTGAAAATATGAAACATAATATTCTTTATTGTACTACACAGCAAGGCATGCTCTGCATAGTGCAATATATTTATCTGATGTCAGATGCTACATGCTCTTAATGTTATTTATATTAGATAACATATACTAATCTTAAATTAGATAACATACATCTTAATGTAAATTACATTTTATCTTCTTCATTGTAAATGCAGGAGAAAAACTATGCGGAATTTACCAAACCCACATGTTTTTATCTATCTGTCTGTCTGTTTGTCTGTCTGTTTGTCTGTCTGTCTCTCTCTCTCCTTACTTACTTTCCCTGTATAATCAACTGCTGGGAATATGTTTTATTTTTGTTTCTCATCTGAAGCAGACCATTCTGTTCTCGTATTTTTGTAATTGATTTACACAAGAAAATACTGATCAGACACAACCTTCTTTTCCTCTGAGGTTTTTCCAGTAAATAGAAAAATTCTTATCAGAGTCAAGGAAATATACAGATGGCTAAATATCATAGTGAGTCAGTGTTTCAGCCAAAATTAGAGAACAAGTTGCTCTTAAGTCCACAACCCTGTGACCTAGCCACTAGAATTACCCATCTTTCTTTAGTCTAGGAAATGTCTAGCACTGGTAAAAGAACCCACGTGGTCCTGGCTCCACTCTCACCTTCCCGCAAAAATAGCTACATCTCTTGTGTGTCATTTTAAGGAACTATGAAAGACTAGTGTGTAGGTTCACGACTGTCTAAGAGTGATGATACAAGTTGAAATCCCAGATAAAAAGCATCTTAATGTCAGAAGAACAAAGAAGCTGCTTGTTCAGTCAGTTGTGAGGAAGAACCAGGCAGGACTGGGAATGAGGTGAGAAGGCATTTTCTAACACATTCTGCTGTGTATGGAGTTTCTATATATACTGGGCATGCTGTTTTAGAGATACTCTTCTTTTACAACCTCTCTGTGCTGCTGCCAGCTCAAACTGCTACCCAAATGTCATTTTATAACCCATACAACTATTTTTCCTTTGGTTTGTCTAGGCCTCTACATTTTCAGTTTACTTTGATTAATGTAATTGTTTCTGAGAAAACACGTATCACAAAAACCAAGGAACACCCAGGTCAGTGTCTTGGGGACATGAATAAGTTTTTGATATTATTTGTCATTCATTTTGAAGTATAGATCATCAGTAGCCAACTTTACAGCTCTTGTTTTTAATACTTTCCTTTCTGGATTTTTTTTTGTTGTTTAGTTTTGTTTAAGAGGAGGCATTTTACAAATGCAAGCTGATACAAATGTGAGAATGCTATCTTGTTAACATGAGAAAAGATTCAAGCACTTTTTTAACCTAAGGTTAAAGTCTTTGTGGAATACTAGGGGTTCTAAGCCCTCTTCACTCTGAGGGGGTTCAAACTCACAGCTTTTCCTTTCCAGGAGATAGCCCTGACCATCAGACTATAAGCAATGATCTCACAGAGCTGCTTTCCTTGCAAGCAAAAGTAAAAATAATAAGCATAATTAAAAATATTGAAAATATGCTATTGACATTGAACTCGCAGAAGTGCATATAAAAGAATAAAGTTCAGAATTAAATTAAGACATAAAGTCTGTATTTTTTGGAGATGGACATTTTTCAACTTCATAAATTCATCGTTACGTTCATAGTGACAACCAGTGACTCTATGGAGAAAATATCCTCCAATGGCAACATACAAGGTATCAATCAGTATCTTCTCAGAGGACAGGCAATGCACTCAATAAAGTTAATATTGGAAATATGAAATGAAATTGATAGACAGTTTTAAATAAAATAAAATGAGAAATGAGCCCTCATTGTAACTAAGACATGCTCTGAGACAGAATACTTAGTTTCTAAAAAGAAAGTTTGTAGTGAGTTAACAAAATAATGTTTTACCTTATCTCCACTCTTGGGTAAGATAATAAAAAATAGGTATTTGTGATCCTACAAGGTTGAATATGTTCCATAAGCATTTTTGAGGCATAGTCTGCCTCTTTACAAGCTTACTTACAAAGTAAAAGAACTTTAATATATTATCAGCCTTCCATTGTGTTATCAAGCAGAGGTTATAATGAAGGTAGTAAATGGTACATGGTCAATCCATTCTCATGACAACAGCTGTAATGAGAACACAAAATGGTCTGATATTTAAATTTTGCAACATTTTGAAAACCCTAATCTTGCATAACTTTGTGAATGCCATAGTTGGTATTGAACAGACTTTTCAGTATTTTTTTTTCTGCACCACAACATTTTTTGTAGTTTTAAGCAGTTCTGTTTTTCAGATTTCAATTCCTGTCATAAAATGCACATACCATTTACCAGTTTACACAGGCAAAGAATCAATCATCAGGCTAACTCTTCTGGCTATATGGTTCCTCTGCCATATTTTCTTAATAATGAGGAGGTCTGGAATCTGTGAAGCAGAAAATCTAGTCTCATTGTGCGCAGTGACACAAATAAAGAACACAAACCTCTCATGATTTATTAATACCAATTGTATCTCAGTATTTTTGTTTGCCTCTTAAATCAGTTCCTAAAGCCTAAAAACCCAGAAATAACCTTTTCACTACCGTTCTTAATTGAAGTGGGTGATGTACTCTAAAGCTCAAAAGCTGGAACTGAATGGCTTACATCACACTCCCCTTTCCCCTACCCACTGATCTGGCACCTTTATTTTCTCATGTATTGAAATTAATTTAACAAGACAGATAGCACTCACACATACAAAGTAGAACCCATTTTGGTGCAAACATCCTGGTTGCAGGGATTACCTGTGTCAGCAGACTACATAGCGAGAAAACTAATTAACAATAAAATGTTATCAGAAGCATTATAACAAGACTTTCATGAATAGTGTCTTATAAATATTCAAAAGCTGTTTTTCTGTACTGTGCACTGAATAATTCCACATGCTATCAAGTTTGGGTTTTGCTTGCTCTCAGTTCTCCCTTAAACCTTGTATTTCAGCCTCTTCTTCATACAGGACATAAATTCTGATCTTCATTAAATCACATTTTTTTATTATATTTTATGCAGTCTTTCCAGAAGGATGTGTAAAAATAATGAAATTTTAGTTTGAGGGATATTTTGCCCTTTACAATAATGTAATCAGTGAAACGTGTGGAAACTCCCAAGCAGTTACTTCAGTGGTAAAAAGGCAATGAATAACATAAGGATTGTATTTATTTCCAGAAAAAAAATGTTCTGGTTACCAAATAATTCAATATTTACTTATTTTGCTCTTGTGCATACAATCAGTTAACTTAGAAATATCCATCTAAAGTTAATTGTACTTCAGCCTATGTGCTTTTTTTCTCAGTCTTTTAGGATATTTACATATAAAGTAATTTTTAAATACTGAAGTTAATATACCTTGTGTTTTCAGCTTGCTTTCCAACTGAGTGAAAATGCTAGAATTTTTACAAAATATGATGTCAATGACACTTGTAATTTTTTAATCACTTATGTGAAATACAGATTAGCCCTTATTGCTGCTTTTTAGTGGAAAAATGTAAAACAAAACCATAATATAGCAAAATGCTATATAGCATATGTTCAACTTGGTTATATAATGAGGTTCATTATCTTCAATCTATGTGAGTTTAGTTTGATATCTTCACATTAAATGAGCATGTCTGTCAAATTATTGGCACTGTTTGTCTCCCTAAATTTAAGCTCTTGCTTTGCTGAACTGAAAGTCTCTTTATTATTTATCTGCTGAAAGAAAACTTCAGTAGGTGGTTAAAAAGGTCACACTATAACTGTAGCTAAAGTTTAAAAGAAAAAATAGCCATATTTAATACCAAGAGTACTCCTGTCTTAAAAAGCACGTCTCAAGTAAAGACAGAGAACAATGATGCCATGCAAAAGCTTGGGAATCTAAACAGACACAAGCAGTCCCATTTATGGTTATAAAGAAATAGTTTAATTTTGGATATTGTTATAACCGAGATCTGCTTTTGCAGAAGAAAAAAATATTTCTAATAGTCTTATAGACCATCAAAGACTTCAGTTTCTGTTTTACTTGTACACTTCCTTCCGCAGTAAAACTACAGAAGAACCATCTAGAAGCTTTTGAACAAAACCTAAATTCATCAACAGACACGGTGGAGAATTGAATACACTGAAACCCTGTGCTCAAATAAGGGTAATAGAAGTACAGCAATTTTCTGAAAAGAGACCACATCAGAATGGCATTATGGAGTGTCATATTTTCTTTCAGTGACTTCCATTTAACTTTGGATGGGTTTATGAGTAAAAACAAACAAACAACAAACAGCCTATTCTCACTGTAAAAGCTCAGTCAGAGACCTGAAAGTCAAGCAGTGTCCTTTCCGCCTATCAGTAATTCTTCCTGATGAAGTGAACTGCCAGTACTGGTAAAGATGCACCAGAGCTGTGCACTATGAGATGATTCCTTGTGTACTGAAGTTGCACATTTTGTCTAATTCACTCTCCCTAGTTATGCTGTGATGCTAAAAGAAGTACTGCTGCTGCTAAGGTGATACTGGTATCCTAGCCCTTGTCAGTGTAGTTTTAAAAAAGAAAATAATTACCAATATTTACCAGAAATCTGAAGCGCAGGTGTGCTTGTTTGACTTCCACAATGGTCAAAAAGTAAGGAGAGGGCAAAGGTAGATGTTGAACCCACAACTTCTGAGTCCATGTGAACTCCCAAGGATTCTTTAGTGCCAAAAATATAAGTCCCTGAAAAAGGATTCCCACACCTTCCAAGGAAGAGGCATCGTCATTTGGTTAGGATAGGTCTCCCTATTTGTCATTTTCTGGCCCTGTGAATTATATCTTTATACACAGACTGTGGCACAATTCAATAGGTTGTAAAGAGAGTGACCTTCAATCTAGAGTTGAAGATATCCCAGAGATAACATGCTTCTGAACTCCTTCTGGCTGATGAGGACCTAAAATCCAGGTCTCTCTGGGATAAAAGGTGTTTGGGACAGCACTGCTTCTATCTTTCTGGCAGTTTCATTTAAAAGAGAATCAGCCAGTCATCTCTATGACGCAGTTATCTGTGTATGGAAAGTGGTTTCAGGTGTCAATCCCTGTAGATGCCAACATAGCAGTATTTTAAACATTTCATTTACCAGTTTTCTGTTGATTGTTTTTTGTGTGCTTTACTCAAGGCTGCTGTGAATGCTGTCCACAAGCACCTAACTCTCCCTATTCACTGTTCAAAGAAACATAAACACCTAACTCTCAGGCTTTTGAATTTTATTCCTAATGCCACAACTACCATGGCTTTTTTATACCTACCTCCCAGCAACAGTTTCTCTGGTCCCTGGGCAGGAATCAGTGCAAATCTGAACCAAATCAGGCCTTTTCCTGCTAGTCATTTGGTGCCTTTTAAAAATCAGATGGAACTCAAAATGATTCTGATGTTTTAGTTCACCAAGAAATAATTCTCATCTGTGCTTTTCCTGTGTCACAATTTCTCCTGAGACCCACATCTCACCAAAGTATTAGATTAAGATTGCTTAAACACACATCCTGTGAATAGTCTAACCGAAATCTACAGGAGGGCAATATTCAAGAACATCTGAAAGTTTGCACAATTGAAGTCTTCTTCAATTTCGGACTAGAAATTTTGAGATGCTTTGTTAAAAATCAAGTTAGAAGAATTTCCAAAAGATTATTTAAAATCCTCCATCATATATCCTCAAACCTTCCAGATCATCCCATATGTGTACTGAGAGGTGCAAATTTTCTGAGTATATTTGCTGGTATATATTGTGATATTTTCCTATTCTGTGTGGTTTTGAAGGTAAGGAGGAAAACCCTCCCTTTGAGAGGGGAAAATACTAATATCAAGATGATTATGATAATGTTGTTTAGTTTGGAAGATGGTTTTCTTCTCATTTTTAAGTCTTTCTTGTGTGCATAAAAACAGCAACAAGTATATGTGACTAATGGCAACATTTCAGTGTTGTACTTGTGATGAACTGCAAAATAACACCTACCAAGAAGCATCCCACATTTTGCTATTTCTAGTTTCCTTGATTTTCCTATCCAATGCTCTGTAACGTTGATTACAATATTTCAAGTATCACTGCAGATGCCAGCTATCTCCAAAGACATCTAGATACAAAGAGAAAAATAACATTCACAAACTATTTCTACACCTAGTCACCGCAGTGTACTGCAGTGTAGAGTCAATGTATCTACACTTCTTTCATCTACCTGGTTTGGATACTGGTAGCAGCCTAGCTGTGGTAGAAACAACTCAGCACAGGCAGGATAGTTTTCTCTGATTCTGTAAACTGGAACAAATTATTTCAGGAACTGAGACAAATTACTGCTATATCATGGCAAAGCAACAATCTTTCTCAGACTAAAATAAAAATACTTTTGGGGGGCATAGTAATTTTTAACTATACTTGCTTATGGCATATATGATTAAGACTGATATATTTGTTTAAGTGCACATTCATATAAATTCATTTCATTCAACATTAAAGACTGAAAAAATAGCAACTTTTGCCTTGCTGAGTACTGGTCAAATAATTTACTGTCTGCATATATGTGCACACACTGTACCCTTATATTAGACATCTGGTATCTGACTGCTTGCTTTTTTGTTTGTTGCCGGGGGAGGTCTCCCAGTCAGAAAGCCAGTGGTCCTGGTCAGTGTTTAAATGTAGAAGTGGGACACACTAAAGGAAGAATCTGACTGAAGATGCTGCATGTGGACAATGAAATTGCCTGCCTTCCTTTAGTCCTTGATCCAGAGTAGTAGAAGTGGAAGCACTGTATAAAATGTTGATATGAATTAAGACCCAGAAGTTAGAAATATATTATGCCATAAGACTTGCCTGTCTTCCACTTAAAATCAGTAGGAGCGTTGAGCAAATGTTTTCCAGACTATCAACAGCGATTTCAGTGAGGAATCTGGGGGTAAAAAAGTTACTTTAACATTGCTGTTTATTTCCATATTCATATCGTGGGCATTCAAAAAAAATCTCTGAGAGTAACTCTTAGGTGGAATTGGACAGATTAAATTTTGTATAGACATACTTTCAGGCAAGAAAACATAGAAAACTTCTTGACTCAGCAGTTCTTTAAAAAGTCATCTGTTTCAGTCCACTGCTAGTACAAAATATACATTTGCTTTTTCTGGTCAGCAAAAGTTCCTGTAAGCAATATTTTTTCCTGATATTTTAGTTCATGTTGCATTTCTCAAATCTTCCTATATAATTTCAAGAAAATGATGTTATCTCTTTGCTATAGATTACACAGATCTTCCCATCGCTCTAGATGTATATTTTTGCCTCTCATACTCCAACAATTTATATAATTGAATTTCTGAAAGTCAGAGCTTACAAAAAAAGAATTATAGCTAGACATATACATAATAAGGAACATTGCTATACGCCACTTCTATCCCCTATATTGTATATGAATAGACTAAATCTGGTTCATTCATTAGGAATATAAAATATTTGTATTACTATGTTTTCTAATAGATTATGAAAATACTAATATTTTCCTGTCAGCTGTTACATTCTAGAAAGGGTCATGTAAAAATCTTAGCAAAGACTGTGATTCAAGTAACTACATGTCATTTTCTTTCCCTGAGGAAAGCTCCTATTTCTCATTTTCGTAGCTTTTCTGTGGCAATTTTTTAGGTTATGTCTTCCTTATATTACTCCACAGCAGATGAATACTTCTTTTTATCTTTGTCTTTTTATGGTAATGCTTTGAGAATTCAAATATTTGAACTATAGTTTCTGATCTAGTTCAAGCATGCATTAATGTCAACCAGACAATGCTAAACATCAGTGCCCTGGTGCTCAGAACAAATATTCTATATTTCCTATCATTAAAAAAAAGAAGTTAGAGTTATTTGACTTCTTAAATATTCCTGAAGCTACTGTAAACACTGTCCATTTTAATATCTGAGCAAGGCATATTATTCATCTATCAGGTTTTCATGTTGATGAACAATATATTTAATCACAACACCAGTGCCTCTAAAATATGCGAATACCTAAAACAAATACACTGTTCCTTATTGTATGGCCACACCATGCCTTTTTGTTATGGTAGGTATAAGACACCCCAGTGAAAAGATTGGGCTAAGAGTTACTTATAGTTCTGAGTGATTTCGATTGCTGAATGTATTCTCCTAGCTAGGACTTTTGGGATTGTCAATCATATTGGAATGATTTTTGTATTATTATTATGCCATAATCAAACTTAGTATAAAAATTGAAAACAACCAGGCAAAACACTTCATCAGGCAACCTGCTGGGGGGGTTGGGGTTTGTTATTGAGAGAGAGACAGTTGCAGGAAGGGAACCAACTGCAGAAATGTCACTGTGACTTACAAGGTCTTAAGTAGACATATAACATTAGGACAGAAAGTGCATAATTCCCAACTAAGCAGGGTAGAGTTAAGTAAATGTAACTATTTCCATAAAGGATGGACTATATAAGGTACCCAGTGTATATTTTTGAGTCAGAGAAGATTCACCGTTTACAAGTGCAGGAGAGATTAAATCAGACAGCTATGTAGCCATAGCATCGTTTTTCTCCTAATATTCTGTCTTCCCACCCAGCCATGCTCGCCAAATGCCAAACGCCAAACTCTCAGATATATAGAGATGAGATGTAAGCATATCTATTACATAACAGAAGGTAAAGCTGGGTAAAAAAAAATGGGTGGAAGCTGTTTTCGTTTACTGTGAGCTACTCCAAAAAATTTTCTGCTCTCCATGCTTGGAAGTGAGAGACCATTATCTGGACTTTTACTACCAAAGTAAGAATAGTTAGCAAAAAAAAATCAGAGAAATTAGAGTACTGTTAAGTTTTCTTCTCCCCTACCCCCCCTTGTTTGTTTTTTTTTTTTAATTCTAAGTCTGTTTAACAAGAGAACTAAAAAATCTTGGCTAAAGTAATATTACTGTGAATATCAGTAAGATGGGATTTGAGTGGGTTTCATCTACATTGTAGTAAACCTGTACATTACACGTGCATGCTGGCAAGCTCAGATAATGTCTCTGTGTAGGCCATCCCTTCTCCATTTCTACCTAAGTGCATTTAAAACAATTTCCAAACACATAAACATCTTTTCTATACTTAGCAGGCAAGTGAAGGCAGAATCAAGATTTGTCTGCTTGTATCATATGCTGTAGCACTTAAAATTGAGCAGCAAAACGTCATGCTGCCTCCTTCCCCCAAAACCTCTCACATGTGTACAAAGTCAGATGCAGAACATGATTGAAAATTCATGACCCAAAGGCAATAATTCAAAATATGTCTCTTCTAGCTATTGTAAAAGCACCCGGTTCTGTGGCTATCATCTCCTCCTCTGATGGATGTGCTGGTACTTATGACACTGCCTCTGGCACTGTTTCAGGATCAGTCTGCTACAGAATTGATCAGGCAGTGTTACACTTCCATGTACCGCTTTCTTTTAATTCACCCTTCGAACTTTACAGGTGCATACAACATCCTGTAATTAAATATACATCTATTCCAAATGGAAGCCAAAGACATTTTCACTGGGATAAATATGCAGCCTTCACTTTTCATTTTCCTCTTCCACTTTTATGCAAATATGTGTGCCATGGCCAACTACCTTCAGGTGTCAGAACAGAGTCCTAACATTAAATTGTAACATATATATTTCTGTTGCAAGGGTGCCAGTGAAATGAATTTTGAATCATTTTGAATCCAGACGTTCTGAGTTTCTTTAATAGTGGACTTTCCCTGTGATAAACTATTTTAAAATTGTCCAATATTTTTTCATAAATGTAACTTCAAATGTAAGAAATTTGACATACATTTTAAACTTCACTGCAATTAAAACTTAATTTATTTATTACATAAAGTATGTGCAGTGGATATAACAACTTTACACCTGCCCCATGGAGACTTCAGAATAGACTGATTTGGATTTTAAGGTCACATGCAACAGCATAATATGGCTTACTTTCAGATAACTATTCCTCAGAAATTCAGATACATCTTTGAACCACCTAACATTTGTTTTACTAAAGTAAATTGCTAACAAGTTTCCTAGGTACATGGTTCATTAAGATTTTTTAACCTTTGAAGAAATGAAACCCAGAAAAGAATTAATGTATACTACAGATGTCTTTCCAAAATAATGCAGGAGAAAGTTATACTGGAAATTCAAAGTACCAGTGAGAAGTAAAAGACTCTAATTGCAAAAAAACATATCACAGTGTTTTCTTACTCTGTGTCAAGCAGGATTGGACAGGGCCTCTGGGTCACTGCGTACAGCAACCAGCTTTGGCCAGCAATCACATCGTAAGATTCTGTTATTAAAGCTCTACCACAAAACCTGTTAGACTGTGACTTGTCCATGTGCCAATGTTGTCCAAGTTAAACCGCTCTTTTTCCTTGTTATTTTCCTGGTGCATATAACTGCTGTTCTCAAAGATCTCTCAGTCTTTGTTTTGCTAGTTTTAACAATTTAAGGTCTTTTAGACTTCTCTTTCAGAAAGGATAGCCAGAGCATAGAAAATCTAGTCACCTTTCTTTTGCACCACTTTCAATCTGAATTCATCATTCTTGAGCATGAGTGACAAAAGTAGGGCACATAGATGTAATATTGCACATTAATGATGTGGAGGAGGACAAAGAAGTAAGTGGTAATCTATTTGAGTCAAAATTGATTTGGGAAAAGCTGGTAAAGTAGCTTCTAATAAAATAGAATTAGATATCCTTCTTAAATACAAATGTCAGATTTGACCTTCGATGAGGCTATTTTAAAGTTACTAGGGAGATAAATATGACTTAAAATTGTACTGCACAAATGGTAGGACCTCATTATTTCAACACACCAGAGCTGATAGAAATTTTTATTTTCATGAACTAAATGCTATATATTGTCATTTCAAAAGTTGGTTTTGGTAAGCAATAAACACATTGATTGCAAAGGAGTTACTTGCATGAAATAACCTTGATTTACTGATCATAAATTGATTCAATAAAATCAAACTAAATAGAGAGAAGAGTTCCATTGTTTTCTTAATGTTTCTCCTGTTGAAATTGAGGATATGAAAGATTGTTACCTGATCCAAAAGATTATTCACCTGAGCAAATAGTCAGATTTGAGTGAAAGGTTTTCTCTGGGAGAAAACTTGCATCAGAAGCTTCTGGAACAGCTGTTGCACTTCTGCTGAGGGTACAAACACTAAAGTGTGAAGAATCAAGTCTTAAAAATATTGAAATACCTCTTGTCCCTCTGCTTTCCACAGGAAATAGCTCTGCAGAAGAATAGGATCTAATAAAAGAGATATGAAATTACACAAATATAAGCAACCCATCTGTTTTAATGGAGAAATTACCTTTCTTATGTTTATTGACTAGATTCAGTAAAGATGCTTGGCTTGATGAGTTTTAATACACATACAGAAAGATTCTCATCTGCTATAATTAAGTGTAGCTTGAAATCTGTCAAGGAACACCAGACCATATCAGATGACAATGTGACCTATAACCTTTGGGCTGAATATGTCTGAAGTGTAATCACATATGTGTGAACTTCAGCACTGTGTATTTTGAGTATTCATTTCCAAGTACATTTGGCATCTCATAACATGATTGTATGTCATTAAGATAACATTCAAGAGAGTATTATAGTGGTCATGGTATGTGTGGATATTAATACTGGAAAACCAGAAGTCATAAAATAAGATTAGTGTTTTTTACAGCCTTAAAACATTAGTCACAGGAATGCTTTATCATTGTAACATTTTCCTTTCCAGCAGCTTAATCACAGAATCCAGTTCTCTGTAGATATAGCAGAAAAGAAACCCTCAACGAAATCAATCTGAAGGTATATTTTAGCAGACCTTTTCAGATACTCATCTTTGCCTCCTGTGACAAACTGACCTTTCAGTTTGACCAAACTTACCTCAGGAAATGGGACTCGCGATCACGCTGTGTTTTCCTCTCTGTTCAAGTACATATGTATCTGGATGTGTCCCCATCCTGAACTAGTTGGCTCAATTCCTACAAACTTCATTTAAGTAAGTGACCACGTAATAAGAGTGGTGCAACTGCAGGAAAGGCTGCAGCTCAACTCCGATGTTTCAGATGCAAGAGGATCTGCCCAGGAACAGATTTATAAATGTACTTATCACAGGAAAAGCTTCAGCTGGATCTGAGAATCAGCCACCACCACTCAAATCCATAGAATTCATACTTTTGTAGTTCCACACTTCTCATATTTTTTTTCCCTGTGACCCGAAGATCAGCGACATCTCCCCCGCCCCCTCATAGTCCTTATGCACATTTTGGGCATTCCTGCTGCTGTTGTGCTCTTGTGCCTCTAGGTGGAACTGAAGGGATTGAATAGACTTTTCGGTAGGACCTGTACAAACACACATCCAGTGTTTCACAATTAGGACAATCTCTGCCTTGAAGAGTTTCTGTCTAAATAGCCAAGATATATGGGTGAAAGAGAAACAAGCCAGTAAGTCAAGTGGCTTGCTCTGAGTACAAAAGCAGGGATTTATACAGACTTCAAGGTGTATTCATTAAGCAATCGTTGACTCATTGCTTCAGTACCCACCACCAGCAGCTCCTCCTGAAAATGATAGCACTGTTTTGTATCACTTTCTAGCACTTATTTCTCTTGAAGTGAAGTCCTGTTAAACCCTCAGCATATATGCAAAAACTTTCAATAGTTGAATTAAATAGATTTTGTTTTCTGCATAGTTTCCATGATTTAGAGGTGGTAACTGCACTTTTAAATAAATTGCAGGAAAATGGACAATAATTTTAAAGTACGTGGACTGACCATGACTTTTTATCTTTGTCAGTTTTTTCCCATTCAATGAGGATTTAAAATTCATTTAGAAACACTGGTGTTACAGATACCTTTTAACATATGCAAAGTAACAAGCTATGCTCTAAATATTTGAGAGTTACTAAGATAATTCTTACTATTGTTCCTCATTTCCATCGATAATACTTGTTATTGTTCCTCATTTCCATCATTCTGTTTAGAAATAAACTCAACTATATTCAAATATAGTGTGGTTTTTTTTTTTTTTTTTAATTTGTGATTGCACTCAGAAAAGGCAAAGATATTGCTACTTTTGCCATGGTCTGCAGGAGGAATCCAGTGAATTATTTAGTATTGCTGCATAGTTGTCTAGAAGAGAGATTTTTATGATCTTTTTCTGTTGCATAGTTTGTGTGAGAAAGGGACAGAAAACAAGATGGCTTAACTTTGTCTTCTTTATAGGATACATTTATCTTCCAACATGTCAACGTTTTTCATGGAAGTGAAATTCACTTGCTGGCCATTTCGCCTGTCTTTTTTTAGTATTTGCTTCCCACAAAATCCAAGAAAACAAATCTTTGGTGCCGAATTCTGTGTAACATCTACAACATGACCAGGAGAATTGTACAGACTCATTTATAGTGTCTCTCTCAAGTGTGCTAAAGGCACTCAGGCTTATTCTGCTGCTTGTGCACTGTGGGGCTTTACTAGTGGTGTTTCTTTAATTTCTGATTGAGTGGGTCACAGAAAAAAAAATCAACTGTTCCATCATGTGTCTGAGATTTTTCTCATAATATGTCAGGAGTGGGAGGTGGAAAATAGTAGTGGGAGTAGAAGGAAAAAGTCCCTAAGTTTTTTTTCTGAAATCAGAAAGAATGTTATTAACTACAGCATGTTGAGATCAGGCCCTTACAATGCACTTCTTCAGCTCACAGCTATGCGGTATGTTTGTCTACATTGTCCTAAAGGTTCTCTCGGTTGTCAGCTGAAAGCTATCTGAGTTACTACAGATTTAATTCTTTCTCCTTCATCATTAGCTCAGAAAAGTCAGTAATGATCAGTCCTGGTGAGGTCTAAAACTCCATTCTCAAATCCTAATTTCTCCAAAGGGGAAGTGGCATTTCTATTCTTCTTGTCAATCTTACTTTATTAAGGGCATCTTTCCACTGCAATCAGGAACTTGAAAGTGTGACATGGGCCACTTGTAACAAATATAGGCTGTGCTGAGAGGCAGGAGCAAATATCTCACTTGCCTGTGGCCCTGGGTAAATGAGTAATAACCTGGCTGTGATAGCGGGCGTCAGTGTGAGCCACTCTAGCCTGCTGGGGTTATTCCTGAGCAGCTGGACCATACTGGCAGCTGTGTTATATTCGTATGTTAAGCTAAGATAAAGACTGCCATGTACTGCTATTTCATAGTTGCAAAGCAGACATATTCTGATGATTCTAAAAGCTTGTTTGGAAGTAATATTTCAAGCTGTGGTTCTAATTTGGTCCTTCTTCTCTGAGAAATGCTCACTATTGATTCAAGATCCTCTGGGTCTATAAATGCAGTTCATAGCTTCATCCCAGTTACACCAGTTAGTTAGCACTGAGACAACAGAACCAGAAAGCTGAATAAAATAGTTATTCTTCCCTCTCTGTTTCTCTTTTCTTTCTCTGTGCCATAATAACTGTATAAGCTACTGCAGATAGGAAAATACATAATCTGTCTTCCTTGCTAAAAGAAGTAGATACATACTCTTTGCAGTGATTCAGACTACAGTCAGCTTAGATTACTAGTATTTCTTGTATTAAGCATGAAGTCTTGATAACTAACATTTTTTCAGCTATCAGGACTTCTCAGGAAATAATTTACTGTGTATTCATCAGCCTATTGCTACCTTCCCTCCTGAGGGATCCCTAGCATCATGATTACCCTCCCTGTCCAGAAAGCAATAAATACTCTGTGTTACCATTTAGAAGATGCTGCTGTGTATCTAGAAGGAAAACCAGTTAAGTTAGATTTATTTCTGAATACCAGAGAAATCACAAAAAATAACCTTTACATTACATGTTAAATAAAATTACTTTAAAAGTCAGGCTGGAATTAGAAAATAAGTGTGTTTGTGTTATGTGTGAATGTGTGGGTGTATTTTACACATTTGACTGAGATCCATAAAATACATATATATTCGGAGTGCTTTAAAATTACTTTCTATTTTTTTCCTGAAATCCAGATATTAAAAACAACATAAATAATGCATTGCATTGACCTTTTCCTTATTATTTATTATGTTCTATTTATGTCAGGAACAGGAAAATAAGCATCGTGTCCAAGAACATCATGGTAATTGTCTGTAAGATGCTTTCCAATGACTTCTTGCACTTACGAGTTTCTAATATTTACCTTTTATCACCGAAGCCTAGTAAACTCATTATTTCTGCATCATCTATACCATTCCTCAGCGCATGAAATGCACCAGGCAGACGGTGTCTTTTTCTCTTGCTTTTCATACTTTCTGAGAACTTTAAGGCTATAAAGGAAACAACTCTAACAAACTCTAATTTGTTTCCAACAGAATAAAATAAGATTGGCCTCGCTGCTCCCTGAAGTTTCAGACTTTCATCAACAAGGCGAAGGGTGCAGGCAGTGCTTCTGCACTTGGTGTCAGGGTGCAGTGAGGGCAGGTCGCTCCCTGGGGTCAGGGACCAGGAGCAGAAGGGGCTCTCCAGGGGTCCATCAAGGCAGGGCCTGGCAGCCAGGGCCTGTCCCACCACCCCAGCCAGGAGCAGAGCAGCTGGGGGGCACCAGGGCAGGCCCAGCCCTGGGGCATCGGGCACCTCCCTGGGGACAAGGGCGGACTGAGGCCAGGCTGGAATGTGGGCCCATGAGTGAGCCCAGCTCAGCATGACCCGTGGCTGGGCAGGACAAGGCTGTGGGGAGCTGAAGACCAGCCCTGCTATGGCATCACTGGGGCAGAGACTGATGGCCCCGGGGGGGCTGACATGGGGTCCTGGGCCATGGGTAGGTGGGGGGAGCCCCAGGGCAGGGAGCTGGGCAGGGACCTAGCAGTGCCCTCAGGGCCCTGGCTCTTACAACTCTCTGTCTCAGATACAGTTTCTCCTCAGATCTTTTCTCATTCCGGTAAGGAGAGAAGCTATTCCCTCAGACACGGGAATTTGTATCTCAACATACTGTCACTTTTCTGCAGTATCTGGAAGGGGCTCAGGAGAGAAAAGTTTTTAGCACTGCTGACCTCCGATTCAGCCTCCAGCTCCCTAGAAGTTTTGGGGTGTTTGTGTAGGGGCAGGAGGGAAAAGTCATACAGAAACCTGCAGAAGTTAACACAGTGTGGGAAGAGGTGAACATCCACGCATTATGGTGCACAGGTAGCAAAACTCTGATTTTAAAATTATCTTCTAATTTCTGTTATAAAACCAAGTTTTAATTTATTTACAACTTTGTCTAAATATGACTGGACTGATTATTGTAAGTGCATCACGTATAAGTTTCTGCTTGAAATGTAAAGGGGGTAAAATTTCAGCTAAATTAGCAGTCATTTCTTAGTGTAGAATTTAGGATTTTTTTTTTCCTGGTACGTAAAGTTGCCTCTTTGAAAAGATTTAGGTCTCGCAGTCTATGGCGCAGGATATGCAGTAGCGTCACTGTCAAATACATGCGTGTAGGCACCTCTGTGAAAAAATTATCCTATACACAGTCAAGATAAGAATTTCTGAAAAATCGCAGATTCTGTATGTTATGTTGAGTTTTATTAGTGGTTGATTGCTAAACTTTTTGAAGACTGCCTCTGTCCTAGGCATTTCAGGTGTCCTTGAAATGATTTCTGATAGCACCAAAACATCAGTGTGAGCTTGGCTATAGGAAATCAAAACAGGAAAACTCCTGTGTCTTGATGCCCAAGGAAAAAAGTAGCCTAGTTGCAAAGCCTGAGCATGAAGAGGAAGACTTGGGGGAGTTGTAAAGAGGGAATATTGGCATGATGAGTAGGAGAGAGAGAGATGCTGGCAAGAGAAACCAAGTGGGCAGATTTGAAGCAGTAGAGGGGGAGGGAGTAAAAGGTGTTTAAGGGAGGGAGACTGCTACAGAAATGGGGAAAGAAGAAAGGGGAAAAACAAGTGCAGTGAAAATAAAACAATGTAAAAGGCTGTGACTACTGGAATACACTCCACTCAGAACCTGAAGGAAAAATCATGATTCCTAAATTTTAGAAGGTTGTCAGTAAAATATAGTGGGATTTCAAACTGGGAGGTTGGAAAGGAGTCTTACTTGTGTATCTTTTAAACCTAAGAAGCTCCATAAGCCCAAAAAGTCCTAGGATAAATGAACAGTATTATTTCATTTGTCCATGAAGTTCTAGAGTTCTAGAAATTTGGAAAATGCCAGGACTGAAGTTGTCTGTGTAATCTTAATTCAGTCATTTTGCACATATGTGCTTTGGTGCAGTTTTAAATGACATAATCTTGTACTTCTTGTTTACTGTAAGACACCTATTTCACTCAGTGCATAGAGCACGTCTCCTCTGATAATCAATCAAGAGTTTTAGAATATCACTTATTCCAGAAATTGGAGGGTGTACATCTACTGGGGCTTTCCCAGGAAAGAACTGAAATCCTTCTCATAGGCTTCATGAGCTTACAGAGCTAGAAGTCCAATTAATGAAAGGGTCCAAAAGGTGACAAAGAGCAATGAAAAAAAAAATTCAAGGGGCTCTGAGTGGGATACAGAAGATTGCCAAGAGGAGCAGTAAGTGCTGCCCAGGAGCTGGGTAGTGGCTGTGGACAGAAGTACTTTTCATGGAGAAGGAAGTGGTCATAGAAAGTATCACACAATTTCAGCAGAGGAAAGAACAGCTTCATATCTAAGGGAGCTGAAGGTTGCTATGGAGAACTAGATTCTTGTCTTGCCTTTGTCCTCCCTGTGCTGAGTCATTTCAATCAAAGTCTTCACAGGTGGTGTTACTTGTATGATCCTCAACCATTGCTCATTGCAACTCACCCTCAGGTCCAAATCTTTGAAATAATTGACTCTTACTTTTGCTTTCCAGTCATGTGTTCCAACACTCATCCTATTAGTATGATTAATTATAATTATTAATAAGTATTTATTACACAAGTTCCTAGAGACTAGTATAGGCTTCATTGCATTAAGAATTTTAAGTGATAAAATGATCTCTCTACTCCAAAGAGAGATTGTCCCTGTCCAAATACCTAAGACAGGCAAACTACAGGAGGGGAGGCAACCAGGGTGGTGGGGTGGAGAATGATTTGCTCAAGGTCATTCAGGAGGCATTTAATGCCAGTGCTGGAATGAGATACTGTTCGAATCACAGGAGTTCTGCTGCTAGAAGTCATTTGTTTAAAAAGATTGCCACGCATTTAAGTAAAATGATCTGTAATGGAAGCCTGTCACCTGTGATCTGAGCAAAGTAATTTATTATGCAAGAACCATACAGATAATTTACAATAGTTCTTCTGTGCCTTTAATGTATAGTAACTGTAATCATGGAATTGCTTCTGAAATCTCTTTTATGCTACTTGGCACGCCATATGGTAGTTGGATACTGCAGGAAAAAATATCCTCCAGGAATCATTGAGCCAGGCTTTAAGCCAGGCAATCTCCTCTAACACTTTCAGAGCAAGCCATACTATAAAAATGTAAATGTGGTAGCAATACTTCTTCTTCACACCATTTTTCAAAAGGTAAACGTAAGTGTTGTTCAAACCACAGTGCAGCTTGAGAGCATTTGTAAAGGACATAAAAAATCCGAGTTACTCTGTGTAGGTGGCTTTACACACCTGTGACTGTGAAGGCTCTCTGATTCAGACATATATCATCCAACCACATCAGTAGAAAGACTTACAGTAATTGCAGCTCCATACAATTTTCTTTCCTCTTTCTCCTCTCCCCCTACTTCTATTTTAGACATCTTTTACTGCAAGCACTCAGGCATTCTCCCTTCCTGAGGCATTTGGGAAAACATGAGAGGTGTGGTTTTCTAGTGTGTTCACTGGCATAAGCGAAGCAGATTACAACAAACAAGTAACAGGTGAGATAACAGAGGGGGCAGGGGGGGTAGTGGAGAAACAGAAAGGCACAAATAGGATAAGAGAATGAGGAAGAAGAGGTACTGGGAAGGAAAAATTCAAATGACAGAAGTAAAATGTGAAGGAAAACTGGGAGGGGGGGGGGCGGGCGGGCAGGGAATGGGAAGGAAAATTAGGAAAAGTAGCCCAGAAATGTGATAAATGTGAAGCACAGAGATCCAGCCTTGAAGAGGGAAACAAAAGCTCCTATTGCAGCTATGGAGCAACTAGATTGGTGCCTCAGATCCCCTTTTATAAAACAAAAATTGAATGGTTAGTGCAAATTTCTCTTTCCTGTGTTGTGAGGGATTGGAAAATTATCACTAAATACATTAGCAAGCACTGAAAGATTATATGCTTACGTGCAATCCAGAAAAGGAGGAAAGACAAGAAGGGGTATCAAAAGGGAGGCAAGAAGAGAAATTGAGAATAGAAAAGAGAAGATAGGCTGTTGAACAAGCAAGAGATAGGTAGAAAAGGGAAGAGTAAATGGAAGGGGAAAGAAAAGAAGCAAGGCCAGCAGCCCTTCCCTAAAGGGTTAAAAGGAAATGAGTCACCAGGGTATGAAGACTAGAAGGACTGTTCTCTCAGAAAGCAGAAATGGGGAGTGGGAGTCTTGCAGGAAGAAGGTGGTAGAAAAAAAACTAAATTTGCCCTTCTAAATTTCAAACCTCCAGTATATTCATTTGAAGGGGGTTGACCTGAGTAAAGTCAGAGCTTTGTTTCTTTTTTTTTCCCACTGTAATCAGTACCTAGTTTTAGACACTATTGCCTAAATTAAAATGTAGTAGTATTAGCTAATTACTGCATTGGTCCTACTGCAACAGTGTTTTCCCAAGTAAAATACACAAGTTACGTTCAACAGCTGGAACTGGCAAGGTAAAAGCTTAAGGGATCTGCCCCCTGCCCTGTGCTATCCCTGATCCCCTTCCCTCCCTGTCCCTCACCCTCCTTCTGGACTCTTATGCTCTGAGTTCCCCTGCTTGCTTACAAAAGTCTTCGTTGTACGTAGATATGTATCAAATGAATATGCCACTTTTCTTTTTTGATCTGCTCATTCTGTGGTTAATTGCTTCTTAATATTATGTGAGAATTTGTCGCATCCATAAACATCTTTAAGAGGAATTGAAATAACCTTTAAATAAAGGAACACAGAACAATTTACAATCCTAGTAATCAACATAAATACATTTTAAATGCCCTGTTTATTTCTTTGGAGTCAAGCAATCTAATTGGGTTTGATTTCCTAATAGAGGCATATACCTGGAATGTTACACCCTTCATATATGCTGCAGTTAGTTTGGGCTAAAATTCAAATTCAAGCTCAAATTGACAGAGGTCAGGCAGAAAAAGGGGGGGGAGGGGCAGGGAGCAGGAATGTATTTACAGGGTTTTTTTTTAACAGAATGGCTTCTGTTGAAACCAAAGGGTCTGAGGAGCACAAGCTATTCTAATGGTATTGCCCGGCTTAGTTTTTGTTCTGTAGCCAAGGAAACTGTCAGATAGTAAGGCTTATTTAAGTACAGTTATCTTGCCCAGGATTTGACTAAACCATTTTTTGGTGCAGGGTGTGTCTAGGTTTCAGTGGGCAGTACCAGTTCTGAGTTCCCAGCTGTTTTCAGGAGTGTTTCTCAAGCATGTTTCCAGCCCATGTCCCATACCAAGGCCAGATAAGGCCATGCACACACCATCTGCACACTGCCTCTCATTGTGGAAACCACATGAATTCCAGAAAGGAGCCATGGTGCAAGTAATATATTCCCAGTCCGGATCATCAAGGTACCCAGGTACCAGGGTATGCCAAGACTCACAACTGAGCACAGGTGCTGATTCAAGGACTTGTGTACTTTAGCCAGGTGGAATGTGGCAGTTTTGTGTACTGCAGCCTTCGCCACTGTGACTCTGCCTGGATTTCTAAGCTGAAATATAATATGCAGAATCTGTCTCAGTACTTCCTTATTAACTGCTGGGACCTTAAGGTTTCTAATTTTTCCTGCAGAGAGTACTGAATTTCTAAATCACTGTAAGAATGCACGTCTCAGACACTTCAGGTGTTTTGAAAGCTGCAGAGCAGATATTAAGTGATCGGAATGGTTTTTAAGTGTTGTGTGCTACAGCAGCAGTTCACAGTCCTGAACTCAGTTTTTGGCATGTTTAAAAAAGATCAGTTGCTTTTAAGCCGGAGTTTGCTATTTGCACATTCATTTAGTAATTTGCTTCCTTAATTTCTTTTGTACTTACATATACATGTTTCTTTGAAGTATCACATTTAGTGTGAAATATTCCCTTTGAAATGTACCTCACAATATACATTTTTCAGAAATTTTCAATGTAGAAGTCCAATAAAACTCTTGGCACTGGTAGTTTTGCCCAGATTTAATGATTTTTTTTTTTATTTATAAATTAGGAATGGGAATTGTTGAGTAATATAAAGTCCATCTGGAAACAGATTAGGTTTGGTATTTAATAAATACCCTGATCCATCTTTGTGCATAATTCTGCTGGTTTCTTGTAAGCCTCATTATGCTTTTGAAGGAGCATATTTTCTTCCACATTCAGGTACTGAAAATTCATATATTGAGAAGCACTTCTGTTAGTTAGATCTGGAGTAAAATGCACAGCAGTGAAAAAGAATCAAAAGGGTTCTGTAGAATAATGTCGTAGAGTTTCAGGTCTGTTGCTAAAAATTCATGTCAGCTTTGCTCAGCCCACAAGTTCAGTGACTTTTTGTAGCCTAAGAGAGGGTCCAATAAATGTTCAACTTGGTTTCTTAGAGAGAACCTGGATATTTTCTTTTCCTTTTTGAATATATTTCTACTGATCTTAAAATTTCCACAAAGTAAATTATGGTATCAGAAATACTTATGTTGTTGTTAAGTAAAAGGCATATGAAAATGCTACAAATAGAGAGGATTCAGTAATAGGTAGTCAGATACAATACATATACTGTGATTTTTTGCAGTAACTTTTCAGGACAGGAGCATACTTTAAGTATTTTAGTCAATTAATTATTGCATTGGGGAAAATATTCAGCTATAATTTTGCAGTCCTAGTTCTCTCGGGATGCTACAGGGATCCTCTGTGTCACTACAATACTTTTACTCCTTTCTTCTTTTAAAATTCTAATTCCAGTAATATTCCCATGGATCAAGGGAACCCTGGTGTAATTGTAATGGACATGTAATTTTGTTTCAAACAGTGTTTGTTCTGTAATGAGTGTAACCAAAACACATATTATTCTTCAAGCATTATAGCTAACATTTTAGGAAACTCTCAGGTCTAGCTTTTAATTTTTATATCCAGTCAAAGCAGGTTTGATGGCAGGTGCATGTCTGAATGTTAAACACAGAGGTTCTTTACAGATGAAAAAGGGGCTGGTTTAATATGTTCTTTTATCCATGGTTACATAGCTGTGTTTTAAAGTCTGCAAATCTCTCACTAGACATATAACTACCAGGCTTGCTAGACAAGCATTTTAAGCAATTATACATCTGAATTCAATGATTTGTACTCACAACTGGATGTATAAAATCATGTCACAAAGATGATTGCAGGCACAAATTAGAAGTCTGTTGTAAAGGATTGGCAATAAATGTTTTTCTAAAATAAATTGCAAAGTTATTTTCAAACTTCAAGCCTCTTATAAATGTGTTACAAAATGAAAGAAACAATTGCAGATATATTTCGAAGTGCAGTAAATATAGCGAGATGGAAGTAGCTGTTGTTGGGATGAGGAATACGGTATCAAACTTCAGAGATAACTTCATGTATGCTTCAGCAGGCCTGGTTTTCTTTCAGAGTACATGGTATGGAGATAACAATGCTAAGTTCTCGTCTGATTTAAATTTGTGCAAATGGCTCAGATCAACTGCACATACTTGCAATAGATAAAGTTCAAGCCCAACACTTTTTCAACTGTTCAGTTCTGTTCTTCCACAAAGAGAAGCAAAAGAATGGAGAGCTGTATTAACACAGTATGTTTCCAGTTGAGAAGTGCAGGGAGTTAGCATGCAGATGATGGTGGAATCAGCTGTGAGAGGACTGGGTTGACAACATAAAATACATATAGCAGCTGATTAAAAAGAAAGAACGGCAGAGATAACCGATTTTTCCCATTTGAGAAGTTCTCTGATTATAACACAGTCTAGATTTTGAGAGCTGTTAATAGGCAGAGATAACGGCTATTCAGGAAGCGGTCAAGATATTAAGTAGAGAGCCGGTCCATCAGCAGTTCCAGTGAAAAGATTTGGAACAATTTTGCACTGTCTGGTGGCACAGTCTGTCTAGGAACAACAGTTCCATAACCTAAGGTTATGGAATTTTATTACAAATGCTGCAGAGTGAAGAGGCCTTACTTTGTTTCTGTTGAATAAGAGAGTCTGATTGCCCTACCCATCTACAGTTAGAGTCAGCTTGGAAAACAAGGAGACCAATAGCCTCTCACTTTGGCAGGACAAGATTCTGTATCTAAAGGGTTTTCTGCTAGCTCATTGTTTTGATTTGTGGATCAAATCATACTTGATCATCAGATAGAAATCTGTTTGAGAACTGATGCTATATGCCACAAATATGGGTCTTCTCACACACTAAAGAAAGGATCTAACGGAGCCAGCTATTAATTCAAAGTCATGCTCCCAAAATGTATGATATAGTGAAGTATATCTTTTAGAAACAATTACCATATTCAAATCTGATTTATGTACACATTAGATCTCTAAGTGCATAATGATGCACAAAATTAGATGGGAATATAAAATATCAGCAAGTTTCAATTTACCATATTTGGATGATGTATACTCAGGTTCATGTTGTATTCTTTTTAGCCTATGTTCTAAGACAATTGCCAGTAATTAAAAGTGATTAGTAGAGGGTTTTTTAAGAGAAAAAATATTGAGGAAAAAAGGCTTTGGAAAAGAGATAAAATTAATAATGTCTAAAAAACCTGAAACACCAAACACCTTTTTAAAAACCTGTTATCACAGAAAATACGTATAAACTAAGGCTGAAATGGTTTCTCTCACTTTATATTTATAATGGGGAGTAAATATCAGGAAAGGAGTCGCACTGTATGCACAAGTAACACTGACACAAGAAAAGATGACTATAGGAAGTTCATTAACATTTCAGATTGAAAATTAAGCATTCAAGAAATTAAGTTCATAAAATCACAGAATCATGTAAGTTGGAAGAGACCTCTGGAGGTCATCTAGTCTAACACTCTGCTCAAAGGGGTCCAGTTAAAGCAGGTTACTCAGGTCCATGTACAGTCAGGTTTTGAATAGCCCCAAGGCTGGGAACTCCACAGCCTTTCTTGGCAACCTGGTCCAATGCTTGGTCACGCTTATGTTCTGGAAGAGCCATTAAATGTAAGTGATTGTGTGGCAATTAAGAGTGACAATTAGCATACTTAGTCACAAGAGAGTGTTGATATATTTGTAAACAAGACCAAATGTCCATAGATTAATGTTCAGAATATACCACCTGACCCTGTATCCTATATATCTATGAAAGAAGGCCCTCTAAAAGTTCTTTTCATGAAGATGTTAATAATATACTCCGAACACAGGCAAGAATGACATGCTGTCTTTGAGATCAAAAGAATTACTGACTTCAGTAAGCCTACAGATGCTCATTTCTAAAAACTTATAAATGAAGGATAATGTACTAGATGGCTAGAGAAAAATAAATGTGGTACAGACTTCCAGGAAAAAAAAAGATTGATACTGACAACTATGATGCCATAAATATTATTTGAATGCCTTGTAAAGCAATGAAATAAATATTCCATCATTAATACTTGGGATAAGAGAGCCATGAACAGTAGGCAGTGAGGCTTTAGAAGAACTGTATCTCATCAGTCAAACTTCATTGCTTGTTTTGATGCAATTACAAAATTAATGGGCAGTGGGAATGAAGTAGATCATATATATTTGGATTCTAGTGAAGCATTTGATATGGCATCTTAGGAATTCTCAGTTTTAAAATTTGATTCAGTACTGCCTTCAATAAGATTATGACCATGCAGGCTGTAAACTGCCTAAATGAGTACAAAAAATAGAAAAAATAAACAGCAACATAATAAGAAGAGGAATCTGCAAGAGTTGGCATTTGTTAGCAAGAGCTGGCAAGAGTTAGATTTGTTTAATGTCTATATTAGTAAGCTGAAAGAAAAAGTAAAGAGTACACTAATGAAATCTGAAAATAGTATTAAATTGGAAGGAGTGTGCACATCATTAAAGAAAAAGATAATGTGGAATTTGAGAAATTACATACATGGTAAAACTGAAAAATACTATTCATCTTAGAAATATGAAAGCCTGTTCACCTTGAGGAGATAATCTGAAACACTGGTATGTTGGAATACTGGTATTTGTAAGTCACAAGAAAGCAGATAAATTCAGAAGATTCCATGATGTATTACCATTGGTACATATAAAAGTGATTTTACGAGACAGTAACAATAGTTCTCCATATGTGCATGAAAACAAGTTTCAATTCAGGTGATGGAACGAGACTGAAGAAATATTGCAAAACTAGATGCATTCAGAGGAAAGGGTAAACAAGGAGAGCAAGAGGAATGATGTGCAAGCAGTGACTAAAACGGGACAGAGTTCAGCTGGTTCACTGAAAAGTCTTAAAACTAAAAGATGATAGAACATACTTAAGACAAACTTGCCACATTTTATGTATTTTCCAGTGATGAGACCATCCCTTGACTGGACGTTGGATCCCTTGACCGGGCATTGCCTAAGACATTTTATTATTATAGGGACCGTTCTTTTATTGTTCTTAGAAAACATGGGATCTCAAAAAGGCAGATTCAGGAAGAGCAGTTATGAATTGAGTACCAATCTTGTGCTCTAATCAATGAAAATATCTATCATCAGCAAGGGGAGTAAAGCAAAAGAGAAATATCATGTGTGATACTAAGCAGTGCAAGAAATTTTAAAAGATTTTAAGAAAAGAAAACGGCAAATGCTCCATTACAGCAAACTGTCATTCCTGTTGGGTCCCTAGGAAAAGTCCTTTCTAAAAATTCACCTCAGAGTTTTAACTGTGTGTCTATTCCTCCTCCTTTCAAGAGTCTGTAAATACCCAATCTTGTTTCAGGCTGCCTGCTAGCTGAGGTCTCACACTGTCTGTCGCACCTTAGAAGATGTTTTAGCTGTGTATGCCCAAATGCTGCTGGGCAATAAGTGATCATCCTTCTCTTCAGAGACTTTCTTGCCACCTTGATTGCTAGGACAAAGCAAATATAGTCATATTTCTGCCAGTTGACCTGCCCCATTCTCATAAAGAAACATAGCATATAAAAAGCTGCAAATAAATAAAAATGAAACAAGGTCCATCCATCAAAACGACAAGCCCATTCCCACCTGCATTTTCTGCAGTTATACTGTGTGACTGACTCAGAAGTATGCCTTACCTTCAGCCAGTTACTTAGAACATCCCCTCTCCCCTGCAAGTACTACTAATATTCTGAAATTTAGTCTGTGGATAATACCAGGAGGGGGCCTTTGGAAATGTCTCCAGTTCCCATTTTGGTATCTATAGTAACACGCAAAATCTTGTTGCAGGCAAAAGGGAACAAACATATGTAGAGCTAAGAGTTTTTTGCTAGTCTAATTGAAATCTTAACAGGCTAATCAAAAGACAAATATCTATTGTTAGTTCAGTTACAATGCTACCAACAATCACAAACCAAATTAGTACAGAAAAGCTTCAGGTTAAATTGCTATACAAAAGCTTCCTACTATCTCCCCCTTTTCTCTGGTATTGCACTCCCTGTACAATATTCCTTTGGGTCCTAAGCTGATGGTGTCTATCTTCCTCAAGCAGAATGGGGGGATGGGTCACAGTGAGACGTTGGCATCCTGGGGCATCAGCAGGAAAAATGAAATGTTCAGGGTGGGGGTTGCTGCCTCCTTGGTGTTGAGTACGCTTGGCTTTATTTTTATATGTGTTTTAACACAGTCTGCTCACATGCCCTTTCTTTTCTTTGGTTCCTGATCCATCAGTTTTCTGTTAGCTCCACAGCTGGTTTTACTTGATTTACAAGGTCACAAGCACGTAGTGACCACTGATTGACTGTGATTTGTTGTGATTGTGATTTGTGGTTGTATTAACTGCAGTTTGTGTTTTTTGTGTGGGACCTCTGGTATTGTCCTGTGTCTGCATTCTCTCACGTTGCATTTTAATCTGCAGACAGAAAGTTCATTTCACACACAGAATAACTACTTGTTTTTACTGTAAAGTAAAGCTAAACTAATACACATTTAGGCTGCTACATAACTGCTGTCACAACTGAAACAAATCAGTACAGGGAGACAAGTCCAGAGTCCCCACACTGTCAGGTCAACACAAACCTTGTGGCCTTTACTAGTAATGGCATATTGACTGAAAACTATCATTGCCACAAAAGACTATGCCTTCCATACTTCAGCCTAACAGACTGCAGCCAGGGTTACCAGGCAGATATTGCTTGTTTGCTCTGCCTGACAAGCTAGATGACAGCACTTCTTGGAGAGCTTTCTTAGATTTGCATAAGATGTAGTAACTGATGTTATGCTGTCACTAAGTTCCATAAATATAGTTGGTTTATGAAAAAAAAAAGTGCTTTATAGAAGTGCTTATAAACTCCACATCATAAAGAACAGTAAGCTGCCACTTTATTAAGGAAAAGACACTAAAGGCAAAAGAAAAATTGAAACATTACTGGACTGTGAGTGTAGAGATGTTTCTATCCATCTTATTCAGTCAGTCTAATGCTAGTATCTAAAAGGAAAACAACTTTCATGAACTCTGAAGACAACGATGTTTTCTCATCTGATACACCTAAGTATCATTTATGATCTCATACTTCATAAGACCTGGCTCTTCACCTCTTTCAGTCATATGTATTATCTAGTGGACTAGTGGATTCTTAAAATACAAATTGTGAGTTTCAAAAATAAGAGAGGAGGATAAACACCATCTCATTCTTGTCCGTCATACATCTGTAAAATTTGGTTATATTACCTGTAGTTTAATTGTCAGCTCCACCACGGTCAAAAGGATCCTTTCAAGAACATATTTATTTCTGTGTTTTTTTCTCTTTTAGCACTATATTTCATATTCATCTTCCTTCTTAGTTTTGTAATTATTGAATTGCAGTTGCAAGTAGCAACAGCTGGGAATCATTTAATGTATGAGTGCAAGTGATCATTGTCATCTTTTCACAAGACAATGGGCTTTAGGATAATAAACAGATATGTTTCCACATAAATTTTAAATAGAGAAAAATATTCTGCTTTTAATTCTAAGTTAAAAAGTTAAAACATTTTTTCAAAGGTAAACATTTTCCTTGACACATTTATATGACTGAGGGAAGCCCATTAGTGAAAATTATTAAAGTGGACAGACTGCAACCAAAAAGACAAAAAAAAAAGAAGACAAATACCTAAATACCTTGTTGTAATGAAGAAGCCCTAAGAATCTTCATTTCTTCCTAATATGCACTAATTTTTCTTCCTCCAAGCCAATCACTGTGTGCGTAGCTGTAGGTGGTTGTGTTACATGGGAAGCCAACATCACTGCAGCTCATTTAGATCCTTATCTTGTGGGACTCGCTTAGTCAAAATTCAGTGGAACTGAATCAGTCCTTTGATTAATAGACTCAACACAAATGGAAAGCCAATATCGCATCTTCCATTTCCTTAGAACACTCCTAGGAGTGTTCTCCTAGGAGGATGTTGTAAAATGTTGGAAAAATACTTTTCTTTCTTGTTCTACATGCTTAATGCTTCCAGCTATCAGATACTGGAGTGTAAAAATGAAGCATCCAACAGAGCACTGGACTTTTTGAGCATCTCAATATGAATGAAAGAAGTAGAGTTATTGATCATAAAACAGTAAAATCTTACACACAAAGAGCAAAAAAGGCAGTTAGTTTATTTTTAATCCATATCAGTAAAACACAGAATCATTTGTCTCTCCATTTCAAGAAATAGTCTTCCGAAACTGTTGAAACCACTGAGGAAACATAAAAAAAATATGATTTTCTTTTTTGTCATAAACCATTTTTGGTGCTGCTGGAGTGAATGACATAAATTTAATACCTTTCTCCCAAAGCTGTTTGAAGATGTTATTGCATTTCTTTTACTTCTGAACTGTTGTTCTGAAAATACTTTGAAGGAGATGGAAAACACACAACCACGTTCACAATGAATTGGTTGCTTTAACTGCTGAGAAGAGTGGCGTATTATCTGTAACATGTTGTAGGTAAATAAAAATTGGTATAATGCACACAGTTTACAATAAACTGTATAATTTGAAATCCAAGTGAAAGATTTACTGAAGAAAAATGATTCTGTGTATTTTTGCATCACATGCTCTTGAATTAAAAGTAATTCATTGAGCCTCTCCCCTTCCTGACTCTTCTAGTCTTTATTTGAGAGCTGCCACCATCATTGCCCTTACCTTTGCGTGATCATCAAATAAACCACAATATCAAAATAATGTTTTATAATTATCTTCTATGGCATGCATAGTGTTCAAAATACCAGCTCATAGTGAGTCAAACCTAAGATCACAACAATGCAATGTTTTTCACTGTTGTATAAAAATATGCTTTTAAACCGTGGTACGTTTGTGTGTGTGCTTGTGTACATGTGCATATTTCTAAATAAGGTGAACAAATATTAGAGTATTTGTGGCAGGCAATTCAGTCCTCAGAAACAGGGAACAAAAAAAGTCAGAGAAGTTGGTAAGTAAATCTTCGAAGAACATCAGTGAACAGGCTGTATTCCAGTATAACAGCCTCAGGGTCATTAAGGAAAAAGAAAATCCTGCAGCATGTGGGGTTAAAGATAATATGGTCCCATAGAAGAGCTCCCATGGAGGATCCTTAGACTAAGGAAGGCCTATATATTCTTACACTCTGCATACTTCACACTGATTAGAATAGATCGGCTGTAAAATTAGGTTATCAGGTAATCCATATCAGTGACATAGAAAGCTGGTTTGAGTTTCCAGTGAGGACTGTATGGCTGAGTTCTGTACTAAATAAAAATGTGCTGGAGCATCCAAAGCACTTAGACATCATCTTCACAAGGAACTAAGCGCTGTAGTAAGTATGACGTGTATGGATATTGGACATAAAACAGAGTAAAAGGCAAGACCCAAAAGTAAATTGTCAACCAAATGTAGGCTGAAGATGAGAATTTCCTTTATAACAAGGTTTGAAATGTTCCCAGTTACATTCACATGATGTAGGAAACCATATCACATGTAGGAAATCATCTACATTTGCTGTAGGAGGATTTAGGAACTGGAAAAACATTTAGACTGAACCCATCCAAAAGACATGGACTTCACCTAAATCAGAATAGGTTAGGCTACTTACACTTCAAATTCAAACATTATAGGGAAGGTTGAAATGCAGGGAAAACTGTCAGATATAGAACATCATATATTTAATAATGACACATACCTGAAAAGTGAAGTTAAATCTTTCTGTCCTAGAAAAAAGAATAACAGTGAAGAACTACCCAAACAAATGTAATCCCAGTGAAGAAGATTAAATGAATGAAATAATAGGTGGTAAAAAACACCAGAGGTATCAGCGATTCTATATATATGTTGGAAGTATAAAAGATGCAAGAATTGAATTGCAAACTTTGGTATAATAAATATGTCAGAAACTTGATGAGTGAAAGATAATTAGTGAGGTAATGTAATCGTGGGCTTCACTATACCTTAAAATGTAGCATAGGGTGAGTTAAGTTTGCTGTATTGAAATGTAGCATAGAATATCTATGCTACATTTCGTGCCTGAATAGAAAGAATGTGATATTAAGGTCATGTTGTCAATTAACCAAATGAGATGGTGGCAGCGGCTCTGGAGCACTGTGAATAGCTAGAAATATTGCAAAGGCAGAAAACGTAACAATAATGGAAGATGAGGAGGCACTTAATGAAATTATCAGGTAAGAGGTTTAAAATAAACAAAGCACTTTTTCACTTAGTATGTAATTAAATTGTGGAGCTGAATGTGCTGGATGTTCTGGAAGCCAAAATCTAAATTAATTCCAAAATCTCTTAGGCACGTTCACTGATGACAGGTCTATAAATGCTATTAAGTACAGTGGTCCAAATGCAACCCCCAGGTCAGGAAGTCGCTAAATCGCTGACACCTCAAAGGATATCCAGAGATATATCACTGTAAGCCTACAGTGTTGTTGCCTTGTTCCTGTGCTCTTTTCCACATCAGAGACAATGCTGAGCTAAATCAGACTTTTTTCTGCTCCACTGTGGTAGTGTTATGTTCTTACAAGTGTTGTATAAGATTCCTTCCAGAGTGATTCCTATCTGTAGTATTTTATCTTTCTTCTTTCATTTCAAAATCATTTTGTCTTAATAACAAACAAACAAACAAACAAGCAGACCCTAGTGGGGGGTTTCCCACTATGGTAATAATCACAGACAACTTGTTCTTTTTTAATCCTAATGACATGAAAGTATTGGTAAAAAAGTGATTCTTTGATCATTTAGTTATTGAAGGAAGCAGTAGAATCATAGAATCACAGAATCATAGCAAGTCCTGAGTTGGAAGCGACCCACAAGGATCATCAAGTCCAACTCCTGTACTTGCACAGGACAACCCCAAAATTCACACCATATATCTGAGGGCATTGTCCAAATGCTTCTTGAATATTGCCAGGCTTGGCGCCGTGACTGCCTCCCGGGGGAGCTTGTTCCAGTGCTCCACCACCCTTTGGGTGAAGAACCTTTTCCTAATATGCAACCTAAACCTCCCCTGGCATATCTTTCTGCCGTTCCCTCGGGTCCTATCATTGGTCATCAGGGAGAAGAGATCAGCGCCTGCCTCTCCTCCTTCCCTTGTGAGGAAGCTGTAGACCACAATGAGGTCTCCCCTCAGTCTCCTCTTCTCCAGGCTGAACAGACCAAGTGACTTCAGCCGCTCCTCGTACGGCTTTCCCTCTAAACCCTTCACCATCTTTGTGGCTCTCCTCTGGACACTCTGTAGTAGCTTTGTATCCCTTTTTGTACTGTGGTGCCCAAAACTGCACACAGTACTCAAGGTGAGGCCGCACCAGTGCAGAGTAGAGCGGGACAATCACCTCCCTCGACCGGCTGGCAATACAGTGCTTGATGCACCCCAGGACACGGTTGGCCCTCCTGGCTGCCAGGGCACACTGTTGGCTCACATTCAACTTGCCATCGACAAGTGGTAGTTTGATTTGGAGGGAGAGAAGCTGGTCTGCAAATTTTTTAACCATTTTACCCTGTTTGCACAACCAGTCTAGCAAATGTCTGTTACTTTCACACTGATAGCCAGTGAGGCAGATAAGTGTTGCTAAAGGTCCTCCATAGTTTTTCCAGATTCGAAAAATGAGGCGAGTGCTCTACCACACTATTGTGCATCCTTCCAGCAAGAGAATAACTATCAAGCAGAAAGGATACTTTGTTAACCGTGATGAAATATATATCCTAATTGTAGCTTCAGAGCTTAGTTCACTGGTATGCTCTGGCTGTGCTGCATTGTCTCAGCAATGGAGAACATCTGTAAGTCCAGCTGCATTATGCAGTCAGATCTGTGCAAAGCAGATGGAATGAACGTCATCTGGTTTGCCCTGAGTAGAGAACATTTGCATTTTTAAACTGCTCAAGAGCAACTTCAGCTCTGTGAGTGAAGATACTGCATTTGGCTCCACACCACCACAGTACAGCAGTACACTTACTTCCATGTGTCAGATCCAGGCAAAATTGTTGGCCTTGTGGTCAGGGATGCATGGAAACCACTCTGTTCTCTAAAGGTACCAAATGACCTCGAGATCGCTCTAAATTTTATCTCCTCAAAGCCTGTAACAGTGACTGCACTCCTGCTATCCAGTCTGATGCATCCAATGCTTTTCAGGAAGCGACACATCTTGGAGTTGCCTCCACAATGGAGGTATGAAGTAGCCTATGGTATGAAGTAGCCTAAGAAATGCCTAACTAGCTCGTCTGCTTACACAAGTGTGATTATTATATGGGGAAAGTAACTCTCATGCACAATGATGTGGCAAGTAGGAGACTACATTCCACTCTGTTAAATTTGTCAGCACTTATACTAGATGTACCCATCACTGGAGTTGCTTCAACTGTAAATGTTTCTTGACAGAGAATATGGTCAATTCCCTTGAAATTAGATTAGATTTGGCTGACACTGGTTTAAATTGTTCTGAAGTTATTGAAGGCTAACATAAAATCACGATAACTCATGCTGAATTCTGTCAATCTTAAAAATACACCTTCTAGTAAGAATTTGTCAAAGCAAATAGCAATTGAGGAGCTGACACAATATTTATTTAAAGTCTTTTTGATAACTAGATGAATGCAAAAAATGAGGGGGTAACAAATATAACCATTTGTTGCTGCAGAACTGTTTATAAAAGATTTCAGCAAAAGCATTTCCTTGGTGTCCCAAGTACAACAGAGAAGGCAGAATGCCTGTTACAACACTGTTGTATTGCTGTGCTGTCCCTCAAACCTCTTCATGCAGGTTTCTAACTAAATGCTAGAACAGGGGCCTAATCAGTAGCTCCTGTAGAAGGAGATGACAAAGATCTTCACTTTGCATAGAAGCAGGAAAATTGTTTCAGACTCATGATTTCTGTTAACTGATTCTTCTATAGTCCTGAATAGGAACATCAGAGAGATCAAATGTATAGTTTCATTTCTGTCCATTACCTGTTCACTTTGTTTGAGTCATAGTGTGTTTATAACTAGTAAATTAAGTGCAGTCTTAAATGCAAGAGAGCTACAATAAACCTGTTCTGAGCACAGCATAAAAAACAGTCTGAATGCAAGAAAATTTGGATAAAGTGCTGCAGCAGTATCTATAACTAAAGACAGGTTATGTTCATATTTTTGCAGTGCAGCCAGCTTTCTATTACAAAACACCAGAACATGGAAGGACAAAATACAGCTTGTGTAAATTTGCCATTACAAGTTTGTATCTTTAGATATGGGTATCTTTTAGACTGTGCTATTTCCCCATGGACATAAAGTGAAATAGCTTGCTCTTTTTGCCTTTGTGTGAAGGAAACCTTTGTCTCCTTCTGTAGAGTGTACATCACTGTCAGAAACTTGGATTCCGCTGCACAAGTCTGAATTCTGCAGATTCCCAGATCTGAAGAGCCACTTTGTCCATGGATTAAATTGCAGCCAGTCACAGTGGAATGATATCCAATTACAGCTTTCTGATAAATGTATCATAATGTTACGCAGACATATTGCAAAACTACCACGTGTCAGTGCTAGTTTCACTCAGAAGTGTTGAACTGCAATGTCAAGATATCAGTCCATGATTATTTTGTTATATTGTTTCACTCTGATTCACACAATCTTTTTTTCATGGAAGGAAAAGGTTCACAAATCTCTCCACTGTTAAAAAAAAAAAAGAAAAATAAAAGCAAAATCTGCAAACTACACTAACCGTGGAGTACCATGAAGGAATGCATGCTGCTGTGAAGTGACAAGTGCCTTTGTATTTAAAATAACCACACTTTATGGCCAGCAATCTGCTTCCCAAAAGCTCTACTTCTCAATTACACAATGGTCAATTGAATTAGGGTCATGAATACATTTTCAGGATGGAGAAGGGTAGAGAGCTAGTTAAGTAAATGTAAAAGGCAAAAAGATGTATTTGGAAATATAAACAGCTCTTACTGAACTGAATTAATGGAATAGAAGTGGGAAGATGAGCTCAGTGTCAGTATTGGTACAGCTCCATTTCATATCTATGATTAAGGATTCACCTGAGAATAGACTATAAGACTTCCCCCCTTTAACAGGGGAAATTACCTGCCTCCTAACTTCTTGGTAAAAGTGCCTGTGAAACGTTCCTGTTCTATGTCTCACTGACTGCTGATGTATTTTGCTTCAGCCTGAGGGGCTAAGAGGTTTTGCTCCATAATTCTCTTTAAGAAAAATAAGGTACTCTGTTGGGAAATAGGGCATATGAATCCATATTCCTCCAGAAATATAGAGAAATGGGACCCAAGGCCTTCTGTATCCTATGGGAGTGCTTTGACCCAGGGGACAGAAAAAAGAGAACTACATCTGTTTGACTACCGTTTTTGTGAGTCTGCCCTCAACTACTTTTTCTAGATAGATCTACTCAGTATATTCAACCTGCCTTTGCAAATAGTTTCAGGATATTTTCACTGACTTTACAGCATAAAAAGAAAGGAAAAAATGTTCATACTAATCTAAATGCATATCTCCAAGCATCATTAATCTCAACCTACCTCTCTGCTTGTTTGACAAAACTGTGCAGATAGTGCAGTAATGGCCACGTGAGAAAAGTCTACTTGAAGTTAATTGAGTGTTTGTATAGCTTTTGGTGTTCTAAGACTTTTACTTTATTAGGTGCAATTTTGGTCAGCTCACTAATGGGAAAATATGCTCAAGCTGGAGATGATTCAGAAAACCTCAATATAGTTAATACAAAGGTAGAGGGAGTAATATGAAAAAGGTGAAGAACTGCATATGAACATTTTAATGTTTTCTAAACATTCTAGGTTCGCTATATTTTCATCTTGATCATCTATTTCTGTTCCTCTGTCAACAACAACATATAGATCACTGTGTTTCTTTAGTAGAACCTCGTATACATTGGAGAGAGACTGTACAAAGTGATTCCACAGAATCTATCCTTAGTGACAGTTTGAATTTTCTTTTATTATATTTCTTTGAAATCACTTAGATTTCCCAGTAGTCATTCAGTTTCCTGTGACTATTTCTTTTCTGCTGCTTGCGCTGAGCTAGTCCAATGACTGCATCACCTCTAAGCTCTTGATTTGTCTGACATCTGATTCAACCTGTTCACAGTTATCTGGAGTGCTCCAAAGATAGATCACAAAGATTCATTACCTACTTCTCTGATATAAAATGTCTGGAAGAATAACACTGTTCCCCAGTCAACAGGCAAGTTAATTTTTGGAGATTTGGGGATTTTGTTTTTTAATTATAAAAAAAGTATTCACTTGAATAGCAAAATGGTAGCAAAATACTTAAAAAAAATGACTGATGTAAATAGAACTATGATGGGGCCATGGCTCAGTAAGGTATCATCCTGTGTACTTCTTCTCCAGCTAAGTTAGATGCTTAAAATGAAGTTGAATCATCTTTGAACAAAAGCTAACTAGACTCTTAATGTAAAAAAAATATATACACAACAAAAGAACATATTTTTTAAAGTTAGCTCTCATTTTTATGAGCACTGAACTGTTTGTGCATATTGCAGCACACGGATTCCTTACAACAATGTGTGTAAATGGGTATTTACAGGCATGAATGGAAAGGTTACTGCTGACTGCTTGGGAATTTTGCTCAGATCTTCAGAGCCCTTGTGCTATAATACATCTGTAAGTTCAGTTTACAACAACTTTGAGATAGGCAGAGTTTGTGCTTGCAATTCAGAAGGTTGTTACAGGAATTCTTGAAAATCCAGATGGTATATATGCATTAAAATGAGGAAAATTAAATTCTCAGCTCCTTCCTTCAGAATCATGTTTAGGTCACCTGGAAATACTAGACTAGTTCCAAATGGTCAGGAGCACAAAAGAAGTGGTAATCAGCATCTGTAAATCTTAAAATGGGTTTCCAGATTAATTTCAACAGCCAAGTGAAATACAAGTTTCAGGTAACTCAAGAGCCAACAGAACTGGAATTTGTGAAGGTCTAAGTACCTAAGTCCTTGCAGGGACTATCTAGTGGACAAGGATTTGATTCTGGTATACAAATGTGTCTGTCACTGACTTCAGAGGGGTCAGGCCTACATTGTCTTCATAGTCAAACTCTCCATGTACTTTTAAAATTAACTGAAATTATACTCTAACTTTGACAAAACTACATTTTTGAATACTTCTATTGTATTAGTACAAGATTTGTAATATATGTGTTGGTCTTCTTAAAAAGATCTTAACCATCTTAACCACATATAAATTGGTAAACATGCACTATAAAGAAAATAAGGGTGTTTTTATGTGGGAGTTGAGGAGAAACTACTCGGGGGGAAAAAGTGAGTCATCAATATTTAGGTCAGTAGAAATAAGAGCACAACTCATGATGGCAGACAGACAGGAGGAAAGGAACAGAGGGGGTGGGTGGAGGCTTAAGGCAGATTCAGAGCAAGACAATAGGCTGGACGGAGTCCAGACACAGCATGGAAATCACTAAGCGTAACACTGACAAGATGCATCATAATGTGTGCTGATATGCTAGAGGCAAGACTGAGAACCTGTCTCTGTGGGAAAAGTGTCTTAGACTGTAATTAACCAGGAAGTAGTCAGGAAAAAAAAATATTCAAAGAAGGGCTGAATTTCTGTGGAAAAACAGACTCTGCTAGCTAGACATCTAAATTAACATGTCGTAAATAAATTTAAAACTGTATCAACTGAATTACTTTAAGCTGTTGAACAAGAGAGGTAACATTTTGTCTCTCATACTGTAAGATTTTGGAAGCAGGACTATTTTTCTTTCTTAAGCACCAAGAGTTTCTTTGGTAATATATTCAAGAGGTGCTTGAAGTATATGACAGAGACTTTCCTTCTTAGTATACATAGGTCATACAAAGGGTCATAGACGGGGGACACATAACTTTGAAATGAAAGTGACTCAAAGTAAATGAAGAGACATTTCCAGATTGGTGGGACAGAAGTGAAAACTTCACCACCTACTCAGAGATGAGATATGCAGAAGGGAGAGACCTGGAAAAGAAGTGTTAATCAAATGAATAGCAGAGACAGAGAAAAGCAAGTTCACAGTTAGCCATTGTAGTTAGAAAATGGAATTAGGAAAGGGAAGAAAAACAGAATATGGTTATGAATTTTGGTCTGATCCTGAAGCCTTTGCCATTTGGAAAATGTTTTATAACATACATAATAAGGGAAATGTAATATTTTTTAAAAATGTAACCTTGTTAGTGAACTACAGAGTTTCTCAAAAGTGCAAAATCAGTAGTTTATTATGCCTATCAAGTCCTTCATTAATATACTCCAGTCCTTTTCTGAATCCATTTCCCCCAACATCATGAAAATGAGGTCAGCATTACCATTCTCTTTTTGGTCTTTCCCTTGAGCCTTCTTGAGCATCTCAGGAATTCACTGTTGAATGCAGTGAATACTGGTTCACTGCATGTTATTCCTGTCTCTGCTTCCTCTGAAGCCTGTGTTTTTGCAGGTGATATTGATAAACTGCAATGAGAGAGGGGGAAACTGGAAGCAGAGTTGCCGAGCAAATTGGTCAGTTAGCTGGGAACACACTTTATATTCCCACCAATACTGAATGACCCTGGGAAAATCACTTCTCTTTTCTGTACAAAAGCTTTCCCACCTCTGACATAAAAAAAGTGTTGACCTCACTTGCAAAATTCTTTTGAGATACACCGTTGTGCAACTGTGTGTTATTTTCCCTCATTTTCAGTGACTTCAGTGATGTATTGATAACCAGTTTAGCTTAAGCTCTCAATTCATTTCAATAGCAACTTATTTAATTAGCTACAAACTAACTCAATTCGGTGATCAATTTCTTCAGGTCGATTTTGTCTGTGGACCACTTTGCCTGCTTTGTCTCTGTTACTTTTTACCAAATCTTTCTTTCACCACCTGTAATGGGAAAAGAAACTTAGTTGAAAGAGGTGCAAAGTCAGTGTGACCTGAATGAATGTGATATTCAGAACTATGCATGCACGTATGACACAAAAGAGGAGAGCTTTCAAAATTTTCATAATCAATGAGGCAAAGAAAACAGGAAATCCAAAGAAACTGCTGAAAGAACAGTTAGGTGGGGCTCAAAAGAGATGAAAAAGTGGTAGATATCAACCTTCTTCCTGAGATACTCAATAAGGATCAATAATATTGACAGCTACACAGAAATCACACACAGTGGAAGGAAAAAAAAAAGAGAGAAAACTATAATCAGAGTCACATGTGAGATCATAAAGAACCTGTAAAAGAAATGATCAGAGCAAAATGAGGACTGAAACCGAGACTTAAAAATCATCAAGGAATCTGTGTTGCAAAAGCTAGTCAGGGAACAGGGAGGATAAGATCATTGGTTTTGCATAAAAAGAAGTTAGAGGCTATGAGGTCAAACATGTATCATTTCCAAAACTAGAGAAATAGTAGCAGTTCTACATAGAGAGAAAAAGGTCAAGTGGAGGTTAAATCATTAATTAATAATGAATTATATAGTTTTATGGCAAGATAATAACATATAAAATAGAAAATATAATCATGCTGATTGAAAGATGGTGTTTTCCAAAAAAAAGCTAACCCAGAACTAATTCCAGAAGACACAGGGCAGGATCAGAGAGATAGAACAGAGTTGTCACTTTGCCACTGAAGCTAAATCAGATCTTCGACTACAGTATTTGGACTATTTTATCACGCTGTTTCCACTATGAGCTGTCTTTGATCCGTGATCACATCACTGACTTAGTGTCGGTCAAAAGAGTATAGACTTGTTTCTCATGCCTTGTATTATCAGTGAGGACCAGGACTACGATACTTTGTTTCTCTCCCAAAAGTGAAGTAAAAAGTGCTTTTGTTTAGACACATGTATGTATAAATGTGCAGGTAAATTAGACACAGATACATTTTCTTAGAGGAAAAAAAAGATCACTGAATAGGCTGATCTACTGAACTGATTTTATATATAATACCAATAGTTATAAATGAGCAAAGTTATAAATCAGGAAAAACTAAGCTATCAGCTATATTCACAGATACACAGATGTTTTTTGTGTAGTTGCATCTGAAATGTTTATGCACTCTTTTGTAATATGTGTGTTGCTTAGTAAAATCAGTTCAATGTGTCTTCAGTTTTGCAGAGAAGAAGCTCTTTGACTTGCTTATATTTTTAAGATTGAAGGTCTTCCATAACAGAAAGTGTAGCACTTCAGTGCCTTAGGATCGCTCTACACCATACTCACTGATTTGAAATTATTGCAGCACTTTACTTTTTGTTATAAGTGTCTTTCTTTGTAAATGGTAGGGGTTCTGGGCTTGCAAACTAGAAAATAATTTAAAATTATTGGTGTGCTTCACATTTTTAGGAGACCTTCATTCTTCCAAATTAGAATTCCAATTTGTGAAGCGCTCCAATAACTTTAAATTGCTGTGTACTCTAGATCCAAACCCTAATTTATCCAAAGTGAAGAACTTATAAAACTGTTGAAGCCCTTTAATAATTCTGAATTAGATTACAGATACATGACTAGAATTTCAATCTAGTTTTATTTTAAATACTTAGTCAAAAAAACCCTAACCTGAACCAATCACATAAACATAAACCCATATCATGTCTTCAGTTTCTGATGTTGGCTCTTGAACTTTTAGCAGTATCATGATAAAAACCTTCTGTTTAATTATTGTGAATGACAAAGTATTGTTGGGAAAAGCTGGGCTTTGCTCTGAAGTCTTTAGTAGCTTTTTGAAAGGAACACTGTTTTCATTTTGTATCACACACCAAATATGTATAGACCTTGGACTACTTGCAGGTTATTAAGCTTTTCTATATGTGGCCCACAAAAAAATAGCTGTAGTTGTCATTGATGGAACCGGCTGATCTGCTGTGCTAGGCTGGGAAAGCTGGAGGCAGCAGGTGATCAGCATTTGGAGAGCCAGCTGTTTCCCCAGTTCTTCCTTTGATCTTGTACATCAGCAAGAATGTATTTTGCAGGTTTGTTTTTAAGGCTTCACAGTGCACAACTTGGTAGTTTATGTGCAGGATTTCTGATGTCCATCCACAACCTCCGATGAGTTATGATGGCCTAATATGTAGTCTGCCAGTGTTTATGCATAAAACAAATATAAAGTCAGAGAATACAGTTTATCTACTATTCAGATACAATCTGCTGGATGCTCAACCTAATTATGCATATTTTTTGTGTAAAACCATTGACCCAAAATTTTCTGAACATTTGTAAACCAGAGACTGGAGCAGCATCCCAACCAAAGCCAAAATTTTATTCATAGCACCTCTCTAATTCTATACCAAACCATCTGAATGCTCACAAATGTGAGGGAACAAGAGTGAAATCTGTATGAACACTTTGTTGAGTTGATGTATTGACATCTGAATTTGATATATACACACAAAAATATATTAATTTTGACATAAATATGTCAAATTGCCCAAAATTTCATTCAAATACAAACATATTTCCATATTCACAGAAAAACACAAACAGATCTGTGAGCTTCTGTATATTTAAAATTAAGAACAATATATTTTTCCTTAGCCTGCTAAAGAGTTAGTGGGGAGCTCAACACTTGACATTGATTTTTTAAACAAGGGCCACATTTACTGGTACATTCTGTCTTGCAGTGCTCCATTGATGCCAATCACCTTAATCAGCTGGCTAAACTCAGTTCATGCCTGCTGTGCATAACTGAAGAGGTACAAACAAGCAGAGGAAAGCATGCCAGTGAAACTGGCTCAATATGTTACGAATAAAATTAACAAGCATTAGGTTTAACAGCTAAGCAAATGGAATCAAAAGTGAAGAGAGATGCAGGTATTCTGCCATTGAATTTTATTTGACTCTGCCTAAAAATGGAGTACTTGGAACAAAGAGATCGTTCATTCTTCTGTTAAAGCTTCTTTTACATGACTATATATGTTTCATTACCTTTAAAAAAAATGCTAACATAAGAGCAAAAAGTTGCTAAAATCTCAGTTTAGACTTTTTATCTGAATAAGTGATCCAAATGTAGTGAAATATTTTCATCTTGGAGTATGGGGGAAAGCCCCTTTTTCAGCTGCCTACCCACCCTTTCAAGCCTAAATTCTAAAGCAGTCCTGAACTGTCTGTGACTAACTTGAGACTGTGGATGACCGAAAACTAGTGTAAAGACATTTGTTGCAATGCCAAAGCTGCTACAGGTTTCTGTTATGAACAAATTCTAAGCATATCCATCCATAAACAGTGCATAACAGTAAAAGCTGTTTTTACAGTTTTCATGGAAAGTTCATGGTCTAGGTCTACTACATGAGAGCAATACATTTACATGTACTCAGTGACGCTTCTTTACACCAAAGGCACCTCCAAAATGCTCACAGTTCATCCTGGAAGTGGAGATGACTCTCTCTTTTTGCACCACATCTGTAAGCAGATAGGATTAATTAGTTCCCATCTTTCTTAATTCCACTTCTCTTTTCTGGGGAGTCCAGCTTCAATCAATAACCACATTACTCACTTCGTCTGCTGGCTTTAATCCAAAGTCTTACAGTCAAGAATCATGTTATAGCTGTGGATTTGACAGAGACAATCTTCCTCATGAGATCCTGAGCCAGTTGCCATCCTTATCACCTCTGGAAAAGAAGAGCAGTGTTTGTATTGTTTTAAACTCCATCACTCTGCTGACCCAGCCCAGCTGCAGGCTGTCTCTCTGCCCCCATCAGTTTGGTTTGAACACGAAACTCTGCTTTGACACACAGATCAATGCATTAAACAATGGGATGTGCGAAATGACATGCAAAACAGTATAGATATTCCAGGGATGTTTTATTTTTCCTGTATTTTCTAGCCACTTTTTCCCTTATTCCCAGCTACAAAGAAAAGCATTAAGAAAATGAACAAAAGGAATTGGATGACCAGCAGGAGAAGCAAGTACTCACAATAATAACATTTGCTCTTAAAACATTCCTGTAGGACTTTTGTTTTTGAAAGCGTGAATAAATTTATTTTCCTATACAGATTGATAGAGCTTAAAGGCAATTAACTAGAGAATATTGGCCTGATTTTCATAGAATCATAGAATCGTTAAGGTTGGAAAAGACCCTTAACATCATCGAGTCCAACCATTAACCTAGAACTGCCAAGTCCACCACTAAACCATGTCCTCGAGCACCACATCTACCCGTCTGTTAAATACCTCCAGGGATGGAGACTCAACCACTTCCCTGGGCAGCCTCTTCCAATGCCTGACTACCCTTTCGGTGAAGAATTTTTTCCTAATATCCAACCTAAACTTCCCCTGGCACAGCTTGAGGCCATTTCCTCTCATTCTGTCGCTTGTTACTTGGGAGAAGAGATTGACCCTCACCTCACTACAACCTCCCTTCAGGTAGCTGTAGAGAGCAATAAGGTCTCCCCTCAGCCTCCTCTTCTCCAGACTAAATAACCCCAGCTCCCTCAGCTGCTCCTCGTAAGACTTGTTCTCTAGATCCTTCACCAACTTCATTGCCCTTCTTTGGACACGCTCCAGCACCTCGATGTCCTCGATGTCCAGCACCTCGATGTCGTTCTTGTAGTGAGGGGCCCAAAACTGAACATATTCAGGAATTTTAGGTCTGAAAGGAAAAGACTGATTTCCCTTAAATACCTGTGATTCAAAGTAAGAAAAGAATACCTCTGTCATGCTAACAACAAAGAGGAAATCACCTAATACACCTAAAAAAGTCTTGTCCAGAAATCTGTAAGGGGAATCTTCTTAAGTTTTCAGTAAACCTTATGTGAGAATGCTAGAAACCTGTTATGTGAAAAATACATGTTGTATTTATTCATAGCAGACCATCTGAACACGCTGTTCTTGTCCTGACATGTGAGATGAGAGCCTATAATCAGCTGACCTCCTTTCATGTACAGCTAAGAGACTACTTTTATGAATTTTCATATATTGCTTTTAGAAATTATTTCATATATTAAGAAGGAGAAGGCTGGAAATGAAGGCTGTGCAAATTTTCTGCAAACTTTCAGTCTGCCTTGAATTCCAGACGCTATTGACAGAAACATTGATTTTCAAATTTAAGTTAGAATAAAATTCCTGAGGATTTGATTGGTTTCATTTTTTTGAATATGAACTGAACTTCACCTTACTTTGAAAAAGTAGGCCCTGCTTTTTGTCAAAACTAAGTGACTCTCCATTCAAGAAGCCATTCTCAACAGACAAAAGTGTTTACCTTGTATTTCAGATTCAGATCAAACACAAAACCAAAAAAAAGATTAACCTGGCTTCAGATTTCACTGCAGGCTTTTCAGAGAGCTCTACCAGAAACCTGCCCATTTCAGAGACAGTTTTCATTATATGTTCACTGGGATTGCATCTGAGTTTGGCCCTGATGCCATCAGCTACCGTTAATCTAATTGTTATGTAAAGATCATCCTAAGAACACTGAAAGTCTCCAAGTAATTTTTAAAAAACATGCTCCAAAAGTCTTTATCTATAATTACATAAAATTAAAAGATACTTTGAAAAGTGTGACAAAGTAGTTGTTGAATTTGAATTGAATTTCTCTAGTTCAAAATTGGCAGTGGCTATGCTGCCCATTGGTACTGGGTGCATATCATACTGGTTTGGAACCTTAGTGCCTTATGCTTGCCACCAGTTTTTGATGTATAAAAATACACATGATTTTAATGCTAGAAGATCTGGAGTCTCATTCCTCGCTATTGCAGAATTCTTTATACTGAGCCCACAATGACAGATTTGCAAAAGAATGGTAATTTAAAATCGTATCTGTTCCCCCTGAAGCAATGTATATTTTGGAGGCATTAAATTGTACAAATTTCTAAACATCCAAACCTTGTCATCAGCTTGGCAAGAAGGCAGCACAGATGTGGCAGAAGGAATATTAAGGGCTAATTTTATAACATCAATCTGTTTGTCATCAGCATATAAATGAAATTTAGGCCCACATTGACAGATAAGTTTATTGAAGAGAAGCAGGTACAGATTAAAAATCAGGGCCTTGAGAAGAGAAACCTGTATGACACCTGCAGAGAAGATTTCGCGGAGATGATCAAGCCACAGGAGGTAGGCCAATCTCATTTGGATAGAATGAAGGAGAACCAAGAAATAACACAACACTTAAAAGCAACTCTTACAAAGCATTTAAGGAGAATTGAGTGTGTACTTATGTCAAAGACAGCTATTATAGGTAGGAGGCTAACTAGAGAAAATTCTGCTTGGGTTCACAAGGAATTGCTGATGACTGTAATGATGAAAGTTTGGCACTGCATTGTGGTCTGAAAACAAACTAGTCTTAGAAGAGCAAATGCTCATCAGAAGGCAGACAGAACAACTATCATCTCAAGAGCAAAAAAATCCCAACCAACCAAATAAATAAATAAGTCCAATTGTAAGAGAAATGAAAGTTAAAATTCATTTCAGGGCCTTATATCAATTTTTGCAGGGACCAGCATGAGAGAGAATCAGTTTTGGTGAGGCAAAGTTAGGATATTAATAGAGCACATGAAGAATGGGTCTAATCATATCAAATTGATAATTACGCATGAGGAGACCTGAGATAGTGAATATTTCCTTGTTTGTGGAGTGCTGTTTAGTTTAACTATCAGCTTAAGTTCGAGTAGAAGAAACAGGAAAAACAGAAACATGTGAAGAGTAATGAGGCCACGATCACCTGATTTGAACAGAAAAAGGGCCAAATCCTAGCCAGAAAAACAGGAACATCACTGAACACATTACTTTGTTACTAAAAGAATCCAAGAGATTTGTCACAGTTGTCAGAAAGCACTCGCAGGTTACCTGCAAGTTTTTACAACAGTAGCAGAGGAATCAATCAGTCCGTGCAAGTATATGCCTAAAAGTGAAAGCATTTTGCCATGCTGTAATTAGTATAATGACTGATAAATATCTGGTGGTAACACATTGATCATAGATACTAAAGGGGTGATTATTGAGCCCTGGGGATGCCTCAAGTCTGACTCCACATGGATAATTAAAAGTTGTCCACAGGAAGTTAAATCTATTAGAATCATTGAAGTGTAATACAAGTAATTCCCCAACATGTTTCAGGAGTAGAAAGCAAAATTTCATGGTTTATAATATCAAATGTTGCAGTAAACTCTCAGAGAAAGGAAAGAAAAGGAAAGGAAAACCCTTGCCACACTTTGGCAGCGGACCATTTTTCATTCTCCAGCTGCTAGGAGGGACTTGAAAGGAAGCTTGAAATATTCTTCACCAGCTTTGTTCCAGTTGAGCAAAATCCAAGCAGCAACCTCATGTATGAGAACTTTAATGAAAATTAGAGAATTTGAAATTCATTTGTGTTACAAAAAAACCCTATTTCCTAGCCCTGTGGATTAAAGAAAAGGGTGGTTGGTGGGTTTGGGGGCCTTTTTTCTTTTTTTCTTTTCAGAACACAGCTAATTGCTGCAATCTTAAAGTACAATTTCAACTGCAGCATCTGTGATAGTGAGAGAATGTGTATTATTTAACAAATACTAAGTCTATTGAAAAAAAAAAAAAAAACAAACCAAACAGTTCCAGACAGGCTCTTTCAAGTTATTAGTCTTAATAAGTACCCCTGCTTTGTTTGTTCTTGGGAGAATGTTTTTAAAAGCATGTTTTTCTTGGACTTTTCTTGTTTTCTATTTAAAGAATTTATACATTGAAAACTAACTAAAATACTAGACCTATGACTCTATTGCATCACACAGGCTTTATTCTATGCCCATAGCGAATTTTGATACCGGAGTCAGCACAAGCAGTTGTGACAATTTAGAGCACATTTGCCCCAGGTGAATAAAGGAAATGGGGTATACTCAGTCTCCCTCAGTGTGTCATTGATCTACAGAAAAGGGGGAGAACGAGGTTCCTCAGAATGTGATTCATAACAGGCAATGCAGTGAACAGAGAGACAACTACATCAGACAATAGGAAATATTAAAGAAGGGTACCTGAAATATTTTTCTTCTTCAGTACTGGGTACCTAATTAGAAATAGACATGGAGAATTAGACATCTCAATGAAGCTGTAATTCAATACTTTTCAGTTGTAGATGACATCTACATGTTTATGGACAATTGGCTTGTTGCTTTCATTGAGGAGGATCAGTGAGGCATCTATCTATTATAGTGATTTACATAATGGCCTTTTATATGATGACTTATATGATGGCCTTCAAAAACATTTGCTTTTGAAGCTATAATCCCACCCTAATTTTCCCTCTTAACACCTGGAGCTTTATACCACCTCTTCCATCTCAGAGAAGAAAGTTTCAGCCACAACCCTATTCACTGTTGTTGAAGTTGAATCATCCTGAAGAAAGAAATGAAATTTCATGGGAGCAAAGGGATCAAATTAAGAAAGTCTGTTTCTGTAGCCAAATTGATTTCCAAGAGAACAGAAGGAGGGGAATGTTTTGGATTCCGGGTACGTTTGCATCATGTTTGCCTTCTGAGCATCATCTTCTTGTATCAGCAATTTTGAGATAGCTCTGAAAGCAGACCACAGTCCAAGATTGTTCTACATTGCAAGAAAGGGATCTGCATGAGTTTCTACAGACAATCATCATCTACTTTACATAATTCTTGTGTTCTGTCTATGGCTTATTTCAGCCTCAAACATGCATAGTACTTAATGTCTGGGGCCTTGCTTGCATCCTGGTAGATGAGATATGGGCAGCTCAGTTCCCTTGCACAGCACCAGCCTGAGGGGTTTCTGTCCCCCTCATAATACCCATTTACGTTTTGAAACATTATTTTTTGTGCTAATGCCAGTGCAGGTTCTCAGGGGCACAGAAGGATCCACAGGCACCCCCCAAAAACTTTATGACCCTCTGTGTTTGCTTTCCCTCCTGTGCTAAGCACAGCAGCAGATGTGCCAGGACTACAACATACATACACTGTGCCTACACAGTAGTCCTGGATCAACCAGGATTCACCCCAGCCAAAAAGCCTTAGATCTGCCACAGGAAGCTGAGGGTGCTAAGCACTCTCCAAGCATGCTCAGGGGGCTAAACCAGAGATGCCTAGTATCTACATTGCAGTCCCACTGTGTTTTAATAGGGAGAAAAGGAAAATTTTCTGATGCTCATCTCACCTCCATTAGGAAAGCAGTTCTTTTCTACTAATGCTGAAGCTGTTAGTGGGATTGCCAGGAAATAGAATCATGGTGGAGCCCTGTGTTTATGGACCTGCTTTAAAGCAGTGTTCAGGAGGGAAGTGTAAAGCATAAGTAATAGAGAGAATTCTTCTTAGATGAAGAAAAAGAAGCGTTAGTGGTACAAATACAAATTTTAAAATTACTCTGGGGTCAGCTTACAGAATAAGATGCTTTGGGAAATGATCATTGCGCTGCTAGTCTGCAAATCTGTAAAGCTGTTTCATCAGCTTAGGGTGATGGCACCCTGTCCTGGCGGCCTGGCCAAGATTTCAAAGAAAGTATGAAAGAGTCAAACAGAACTTGAATGTTTCCTGTGAGATAGGAGAGAAGCTGTAATTAATGTAATCAGTTAATGGACATTTGTAAGCCATTCTTGCAATACCATAGCAAAAGACATCTCAAGGTCCTTCCTTGTTCAATGGATTGTACTAATTTGCACTATGTTCACTCTTTATACTAGATAATACAGTTTTTCCCAAAGCTGGTTAATAAGGTTTACAGCCTCTTCAGAAAGGTGCTGAAACTTTTGATTGCCCTCAGTGCATTGAGACAAAAGTAAGAAAGAACATTCATTCAGGGCCGCTATTATTAGACTTGTCCCCTATCAGTATGTATTTGAATTATGGTATGGCACCTTGGCATCAAGGGAGCAGCAGGAGTGGGCAGCTCCGCAAGGGAAGGTGAGCTGGGAGCTGAGGCTGACAGCAAGACCTCAGATGAAAGGTGCAGTCCCACAGTATGCAAACAAGAAAAGCAGAACGAGTCCAGGGTCAGCCACAGCCCATTGATCACCAGGCAGCCTGTAGTGATGCAGCAGATCTGAGATCAGGCTGGGAAATCAAGTCAGCAAGACAAGGTCAGGACTGGCATGGGGTGCAAGGCCAAGCACAGCATAACTACAGCATAGCACAGACATGGACCAGGGGCAGGGGCCTGAGCTTAAATGCAACCCCTGAGCCAAGGGGTGAAGCATGTGTGCATGGATGTCCCAGCTTTTCACACCTTTTTTCATATGGCATAGACGTTTTCACAGCAGGTGGATAAAAAGTTACATGGTTCTGGCAGATCAGAAGTGACCCTGAGCACAGGAAGCCAAGCCTCTGGGAAGGGGTGGGAAAAGAGGTTGCAGAGGAGGATTATGGAGAAAGACAGTTATAGACTCATCAGGATAATCAGAGCCTGTTCGTGAAATCAGGGCCCTGACACTTGATAAGAAAATACAACTTTCATAAAAGGTGTCCTTTCTAATTACCAGTCACTTTGGCTTTGTTTTATCAATTGTTTATACATAATATATTACAATATTAGTACGTACTTTCTTTGGTCCATAAAGTTTTTGTTTAACTCAACAGGAGTTGTATGAACAGATCAATGATAATAAAACAATGATAACTTTTTTTTGCAGAATTATAAAATGTACAATATAGGGCCTTATCCACCTCCTGGGAGGTGATATGGCTTGTCAACTCTAAATAACTTCACAGAGAACATTGTGCCTCACAGGAGGCCATTGTGTAAGAAACTCAGGGGTTGGATCACTGACCCACTTCATGATTCAGTTTAACAGCCTGAATTTAACTCTGTGGGGGAAAGAACTTTGCTAATATTCCTTGCACTATTTATTAGTTCTTTTTAAAAATCTCATTGGTTTCCAATATTATGAATACAATGCTTAACAGGGGAACTTTTCCACAGAAAATCAATTTTCTGCAATATTATTGTGTCCCTGTATGGAACAATAAAACACTGAAAAAATCATCAAAACTATTTCTTATTATCATTGATTTGACTATGGTATGCTTTATAGCTTGGATTTCTCAGTGTGTCAACTAATTAGCTTCACAAATTACTAAGAAAATTCCACTGCTTCCACTTGACTGTTATGAATATATAAAATAGCTTCTGCATCATCTAAAAATGAAATATGACCTTTTAAATGTTTTAACTTTACTTCCCTTTTGTATGAGTCATGATACTCTGGTTTATGTTCTATATTATGTTCCTGTTGAAGCACTATTCAGGCGCTTAAGCCAAATGCTTAAAAACATGCTCAATTTGATTGTAAAGTATGTATTCAGATTACAATAAGTGTTTCATATAAGCATAGAGATTAAGTTGCTTCACTGGCATATGGGGAGCCTGTCCACTCCAGAGATTAGGCAGTTTCACTTTTTCTATCTTGAGCCGAAATGCCACAGTAATTTCAACTCCTAAATTAGGCAGTTTGAATACGCCCCTGAGTCAATTACACAAAGCCAACATTTCAAAGTCAGGATAAGTGGCTGTACAAATGTCTCCTTCCTCCTCTCCCCCAGCACACATACAGACACACATACGACCTTGCACACACACACACACACTGCAGACCTGCTCCAAAGCCAGCTGAAACTCTTCTGCTTACTGCAGCTGGCTTTGGATCTTACGTTTGCATTTGTGTTACAGTTCTGCTCAGTTCTGAAATCTCATAGGTCACATCTGTACAAATCTTGAAACAGGCATACCACAATTAAAAAAAAAATGTCCAGCTCTCTAAGCCACGCTGATAAACTGCCAAGCATTTACCTTGTCTGATTCCCAGTTTTGTGCTCAAATGTACATGCAGCAGCACACTGCTATTACAGTCACTGGTAGTGGAAGGTACTTCAGCATTTTCAAGAGTGTTCAGCAAACGCAGCTCCCTTTAGAAGAAATCACTGGCTTGTAGCAAGTAGTGAAGGAGATCACTCAAGAGATCACTTGCCCTGGCCTCTCGCCCATTCCCAGCAGACTGTTCTGTAACATGCTCTTAAAAACTTGAGATGTTGGAGATTTCACGGCTCCCCAAGGCAGAACGGTCAAGGCTTTACTGTCCCTACAGCTGGGAAGTTTTCCCTAGTAGCCCCTGCTTCAGTCTAAGCTCAGCATTTTTTTTTCCGGTCTCTGGTGGAAAAGAAGAACAGGACAGTACTTTCTCTTCCTGGCAACCTCTTATAAGTGAGGAAACTGTTGTCATGTTTCCTCTCAGGTTTTCTTTTCCCTCAATTAAATATACTGTTCTTACAGCCTTTCTCATTGTTCATGTTTTCTGGATCTTTGATCCTCTTTGTTACTGTCTTCTGTACTCTCTCCAACTACTTTGCTTTTTCATCAAACATTGTGTGTTAAATTGGACGTTTTCCTGATGCCTGGTTTCAATAGTGTGGGAGGATTAAACTATCAAAATACTCTCTAGATACAGATATATTTCTTTTTTCATTTGACTTGTGCAGGAAGGGGAATATTTAATGTCTCGTATTTCTTAGGACACTAAGTGGAATAGAAGATACTAAGTCTAAATATCAGATCACAGAGTTTGTCAATAATATATAACCAAATGCCATGTATTTAGCTAGGTCTGCTTTGGCATCATAAGATCCCAGTAACCCAGGTCAGGCTGCCCGTGGTTGTCCTTCAAGAGTTAATTTCTTTTGCATATCCTCCAACCATCCTGTAGTAGCTTGCTGTTTTTCATATTAGTCTTGAATTAAAATACCTACTACCTTGTGACACAGAAGAGAAGGTGGGAAGGAACAGATCTTTTCTTAGCACTAAATATTTAAAATATGTTAGAGAAAGTGAGTGCAAAAATGATCTTGCTTTCATGTGTTGCAGGGTTGACTCATAAGCTGACGAAGGTGGTTGAGAAATATGATCAAACAATGTTTTAGTGACCTATTAATCTAATGAGATTCCAAAGAGGAGCTGCAGAGATGAAAGATTAGCTGGAAAGTGGAGTAATTGTAGTTGATAGTGAATACAAAATGAAATAGCGTATGTGGCTGTAACTTCATAGCTTGAGTCATAAAAATATACACATTCTGTTTGCATGAGGTTTTCATATAATTCCCTTGGGAGGTAGTGAGGAATTTGCTTTTCCAAAAGAAAGCTTTGGTAATTTTATATACTGTCTCTTCTTTTGTGCAACAACCTCCTTTCATTTACCCAAAAGAAAAAAGGAACAGTTAAAACAATGATTCTAGTCCTCCAGCATATAAAGCATGCTGTGCATTCATGAAAGGACCTAAAACTGGTAAAAGGAAAAATGCAGGAGTCACAAGATAGCTAGAGGCCTCTTCCCTTCATTAATATGATGACTTACATGTCATGGAAAGCAGTGCTTACAGCACATGCATTTACGGCAGTGTTTGATATGTTGCCTCATGGACACAGAGGCAACATATCCAGAAACACCTTTACAAAAGTTTAATGTGACCTTTGTAGTTTCTGGCAACAATTTCACAGGAAATCTGTAAATATGAGTACAGATAAAGAAGCAGACTTGGGTGCTGTCTACATTAGCAAATATTCAGATAAATTTTTATATGAATTCTATGACGCTATCCACAGGAGTAGCAACCTACAACCAGGTTGCTATTGTCGTTTGCATTTCAGCTGGCAAAACCACGGTTTTATATACATGGTAGCATTAGAACCAGATCCTTCAATGACTTACATATGTAAAGATGGGACTATCTACATGTATAACACTGCATACACAAATGTGTGCATGCTCAGAATCTCAGTTTTATGAACAGTGATGTGTCTTGTATATCAAGGTTTCCTTTGTCAGTTTAAGGAACAAAAATACTATGTAAATGATTTAATTTCAAGAAAAAAACACAAGATTTAATGGCAGACTTTTTTGAAGCACTGATGAAGTCTAAAGTTACAGCTGTTTTTTGAGTCTTTACATTTATCTCTAAAGTAATTTTTACAAAGTTGATTAAAAGTCTACATCAGTTTAAGTTTAAATCAGAAATTAAGTGTTTTAAGGAAAATGTGCTTATGAACACACCTGGTTTCCATAATCTGAGATAAATTTATTCACATAGTTTTGTTATTTTTTCTAATTAACTTTAAAAAATCCTCTTTAATATTTGTTTTTCTGCTGGAAGAAATCTACCAAAAAATATTAGCTCCAGACAAAAAAGACACATATCTCTCTAACTCATTCTAGAAATTATTTTACCTTGTGGAGAAGGAACTGTTTGCTGCATGTTTTTCATGTGTGTGAACGCTTTTTTTCAGTGGACCTGATGTTTTTTTAAATTGTTTTAAGGGGAAAAAAGTCAAACATGCTAAGATGTTGCACTGACTACTGAAAATACTAAAATCAGGGGCATCCACAGCTCTTTTAAAAACATTTGCTACTGTAGTAGATGAATCAATATGTCTTTCTGCAACATAAACTGGTATTAATCCTATTTATCATAAAAACCTAAATATTTATTCTTCATGTCTAAGACAATTTTCCCTCATGTTCTTATCCCATTCGTCAGTTTTGCCATCACACTTTGTATATACCACAGTCGCTATAGGCTTGACCAAAACATTTATTAACATCATGCAGGTGGTGCTGAATTCACCCTTCCTTCATGGAGCAGAAGCTCCCATGCATCATTGTTAAATAAGGGTAAAATATTTGAAAACCTATTAATTTGCAAGGGGAGGTACATAAACATGCTGAACACAGAAATCGCAAAGATGTTTTGGGAAAGTTTACAGAACCTTTATTTAAAGTGCCATCAGCCTTGTACGGACATAAAAGAATTTGTTGGACAGAATATACACAGAGGCATTATGCAATAAGCTTCCCTTCTTCCTGACACCCAGCTCAAGTACTGCAGTGTTTCTTTTCCTCCTCGTTGCTCCAGTATCCTGGCCATGGTCGCTCTTGAGCTGCGTCCCCATCCTTGTATCCCCAGCAATACCCTGTCAATTAAGTCCCCCCTTTCATGCCACACTTCTCACTTTTACACCATGGGTAAGCGCAGGGGCAGCTGCATGAATAATATTTTCTCTCAAATGTAAGTAGAGAGAAATTTTTCTCTACATTTTCCTAGTAGCTACTTCCATGGAACTCTCTCCAGTTGACGATTTCACATGGGCAGTGAAACATTTCATGAGTTTCACATGGTTTCACTCACAAAAGAACTACGGTATCCAGGTAGAAAGTACTACAGCATGATCTCTCTTGCAATCTGCTGACTTCTGCCAGGACTTTTACTGGGATTTCTCCCAATACATATACCTTTCCCAATGGCATTGAACAGTAATGACTGACCATTAAGTGAGACAATGTTAGCATGAACTTTGATTAAAAGGAAACATTTTTTGCAACTACTAGCAAATATTTAATTGCCTATCGATGTTGTCAATAAGCAAATAAAGGGGAACCTTCTCCTGGATATTCAGCACAAGTCATACTCATGCCCTTGTATAGGTACTCTGGACTTCAAGTGAGTTCTCTTAGGAAGTGTAGTATTTGACAAACATCAAGCCAAATAGTGCTAGGTCATGGAAGTGACAAGATGTATTATCAGTCATTTTTCCTTTAGAAATTGGAGTGGAGGGGCTGATAAGGGAAAGGAATTACATTACATGTACAGAGGGACATTTAAAACATGTTTTGATAGAGGAGTATATTTCTGTGATTATGATTATTGTTTGCGTTTGAGTTGGAATTGATTCCTAATTCTGCTAAGTGTTGCAAAAAGATATTCCATTAACATAAATCTGTTTACAGTTTTTTATTTGATGTAGTATGAGTTTATTCATGAATAATAATTTATATTATTAATACAAATTATACTGATACCATAATCATCAATTATTTGAGTGAGTAATTAATTCAAGAAGAAAGGTCTTCCATAGCCTAATTTACAATGTAACAGGCATAGGCTTTACATTTTAAAAAAATTTTTATGATTTAAAGGACAGAAGATTCTGCTCTGATTATCTACTACAGCAGCATAGAATTTTGCCATCTGGAATATGTGACCAGTGATCCTTACTTACTTTAATGGCCTATTTTGAGGCTTAATTCATTTATATTTTGTGATACTGAGATGGAAATGGCTGTGTTTTCTCAAGAATGTTGAGCATGTGACTACCTTTGAGTATATGAGTAAATCTACTGAAATCACGATCATAAGAAGTTATAGACATATTAAAGTATTATGCTGAACCATGGTCTTAGAGAAGCAATGGATTATGGCATTTCTGAATTCTATTTCCTACACTAAAAATCTGAATTTTGTCACAGGGAGAAAGTTATTCCAGAGATGAAATTGCCAAAGTTAAAAACAAAACAAACTTCGAGGGAAATTAGTTCAGTAGAAGTGGAATTAATTTTGTATAAAATCTATCAATTTTTACTTTTCTATATATTTAAGTGAGTTCAAAATTGGGAATTTGTGAAACTTAGAACTATGAAGCAGTAAAATATTTGCAGTTTTAAAGCAGGTGAACTAATATTTTTCCAAAGCAGACATTTTTTTAACATCTCATCAAGAATTAAAGTACCAGTACTAGTATTGTTATAACTCTTTTATAGGAATCTGTAAGAAATTCTAATTTGCAATTCCAATTAACACATCACTGAAAATGAAGGATGGCTTAATTCAACTAATGCTGCAATCATTTTAATTAATATTAATGTGAGATGGCCAGAAAGATAAAAAGACACTAGATATTAAAACACAACCATAAGAGAAGCTGTAGCTGAGGCCATTGTTTCTCTACTTCTGACCTTGAGTGTTTGATTCCTCCATTTTTCCACAAGCGCTAACATCTTTGCATGAATTTATCTCTTATAACCTTTAGAATATGTTAGGCTTTTTAAGACATTTACTAGTACTATTTTCATATACATCCACCTGTAAAACTAGATATCTTACTTATTGAAAGCATAGGGCAAAAAAGAGCAATAAAAACTTTCTAAAGTGAGCTAAAAATGGTTTTCTGTTCCTATAAAATAACTCCTCCGTACATTTTCTTTAAAATGTCATGACTTCAAAGTTTGATAGCTGACAGCCCTGCAGGGTCAGAAGCAAGGTCTGTGTGTCCAATTGGAAAGTTGAGAATTTTTCCCTGTACAAGTTATTGCCTCTAGCCCTGCAGGACTACTAGGTATTGGACTTAAAAGCAGTGACATTTTTAAATACAGAATAGATGTTACTGGCTTGGAATTAAAACTTGACCACTCTAAGGGTCAGGAGGTATAATTTTATATAGAGAAAGGCAACATTGTGAAGAAAAGAAGCAAATATTTTTGTAAGTAAGTGCTTAACAATTAAAATCATGCACAGAATAAAAAGTGTGAAGCCATTGTTAGGGTAAATCTAAAAATAGACCTTATGAAGTGTATCAAAATCAGATGAGATACAATAACAAGTATCACCATGCAACACCTATTATCTATGTCTACTATGTATATACAAATACATATTCTGTCTATCTTGATAGAATACTATGAAATATTTCAGGATATGAGTACACTTGTAAAATCCCAATTCTACACTATAAAATTAAGGAAATAAGAATATGAGATAAAATGTTAATGCAAAGCAATAAAGATTTAATTCTGTTCAATGTCCACTTATGTGATGCCAAGAAATTCAATTTGTAAATTTAGGATGTCATAGTACCTCGACATTATATTGAGGCTTAGCTACAATACTGCTGTCTCAGCACTGTGTTTTGGGTTTAATATGCATATGCAATGTGGAACAACCAGCAAACTGAAAGGTGATTAATTTGAAAGCAAAACCTTTAAACCAGGAATAATAGTTAAAGTATAAGCTGGGCTGAACAGGCAAAAGATTAGTCTAGCCCCAGCATCCTGTCTGCCACAGTGGCTGTTAACAGATTCCTAGAAGAGTGCTTAAGAACAAGGTACTCATTTAGTAGAAATTCCCCTGGTATGCCTTCCGAATTCCAACAAGTTTGTGATATACAGTCAGATTTTTTATCTTTTTGTTCTGTAGCCTTAAAAGATCTTTTTGTCTGTGAATTTATCTAATCGCTCTTTCAGTTCACATAATCTTCTGTCATTTAGAACCTCCTGTGGCAATGATTTCCACAGTTTAACTATGCCCTGTGAGAAAAAATGCCTCCTATCGTTTGTTTTGAATATACAGCCTAATAATTTCATTTTATGCCCTTAGATCTTATATTACAAGGAATAACAAACAATCATTTCTGGTTCATTTTCACCATGGCACTCTTACAGACCTTTATCAGACCTCCCTTGACCACCTCTTACCCAGACTGGAGGGACTTACCTTATGGAAGCTGTCCCATATCTTCTGTCACCTCATCCCCTTTCCCTCTAGCTTTCCTAGTTCCACTAGATCTGTCTGAGTTAGGAAGAGATCAGAACTGCATACTGCATTCAAAATGTGGGCATACTGTAGACTTTTTTAGAGTGGCATAGTCATATTTTCTGGTTTGCTATTTCCAAACCCCTGCCGAAAACTAATATAACTGAAGAACACATCATGCTCTTGACATGCTCTAGCATCTTTGAATTAAAATAAACACATAAGTTTTCTCCAATGCATAGTCAATAGAAAGATGTTTGCTTATATGTAATTTTAGATATCATTTAGCTATCTGAGAGATCAAAATATAGTGCCAGGTTCTGATGTGAGTTCTGACTGAGGATACTCCATTAAAGTTGACAGGTCCAATCAATATACAGCATGCACTGACATGAAGTGAATTCATGACGTTCCCTGAATACTATATATGCACAGACAATGATTGCAATTGCACTCATCATTATGTAATTTCTAGGAGATATGTTCTAGCTAATAAGCTTCATGTACTACATAGTCTGTATATAATTCAAATCAAGTAGTGTAATCTAAATTAATTGTATTCTTTATTTATTGCACTTTTAAAACATCAAGTAGCTTGAGAACATAACAGAATGCAAATTACTTCAAAATGTAAGAAGACATTGTAGCAATTTCTACTTGCAACACTATGTCTGACTGAAGGGAAAGGCATTTCAGATTTGGAGTTTTCAACTACAGCATGCCACATCTATGTGACATATCACAGACAGACAGCTTGTGACATGCCTTTCATGCCAATAAGAGTTGATTCTATTCTGCAAAACCCGCAACATTAACAGAATAATGTTACTGTATATGTTTTTAGATGCATATACTTTCAATATTCTATATGATATAATGTTGTAAACATCAAAAATAGTATGAGACCTCCATATAGAGATAAAAGGAAGCAAATACAGCACTGTATTTGATTGCATTTTCTTTTCAGCCTAGAAGCAATTTACCTTTGCATTTTTATTTTGGCCTTGAGTCCTAGGGATGTCTCTTAATTTTCGTGTGTCCAGTGTTGAGATTCAGGATGACACTGTCCACCTCTGTGTTTTAAGGCTTTCAGCTGAAAGGTGCTATGTAATGTGGGTAGACCATTAGTGTATTAACATTAATTATTCTGGGACACTTTTTTCATTCCATTTCTACCATACATGGATGCTAGAGAGTACACCAGCTTTGTCAGTCCACAGAAGACAAGCCCATTATTACAACTCCTGCACCTGCAGAGCATCAGGAATTCTTCTTGTGCTGTTTCCCACAAGGAAGCCACGTAGAAGCAAAAAATATTATCAGAAGATGAAAGAAAGTAGATAGGCTACTAGCTTTTCTCATTTGTTCAGACAGGCTTTTTTTGGCATCTAGTTAAGGCACATACTCCGCAACACCTCCTCTATCCCTTTTTTTTTTTAGACTGTGAAATAAAAGCACTTATCCAACCTCTTAAATAATTGATATAGTTTTTAATGCCACCAGTCACATTTGTCTAAATACACAATTTAGCTGACATGTGACTAGCTGAAATGGATTTACCAGAGGAGTAAGAGGACTTAAATCTTGTATTGCCACTGTTCAGTGCAGTATTTTTTTCTGGGACTTCCAGACATACGGTTGTTACAAATGCAAATTGTCTGTTGCATTGTGGATGCATCAGACATTGCACATGTGCAGATCAAATTCAGAGCATGTCCACAGAATCCACTGGACTTTGTGCACCACAGAGGCCTCCTCTGCAATACATGCCCTTATACTATTGAGTCAGCACAATCCCTGGTACATAAAGATCACTGTCCAGATATGGCACAGTGCAGACCCTCATTCTTTTTCCCAACATTTTCCAGAGGAAATATGGAAGTATCTGTTTTCATCTGCTGTGATGCAGTGTGATGCACATATCCTTCTAGCCTTTGTACTAGTCACTCCTAGCAAAAAACACAGTGTAACTGTTTAGATGTTATCTCCAGAAATTATCATTATCAGCTGACTTTGTTTTAAGCAACACTACCATTACATATGTGTGAAGTGGTATTAAAAAGTGTGTCAATTAGGTGTAATTTACTTTACTGGACAGTTAGTCAGTAAATACATCCACTCAGGAAGATTCAGATTAGCCATAGCTCACATAACTGCAGTCCAAATTGGGTACATTCAAACCCTTTTGAATCTGGAAGCTGAGGAGCCACTTTAATAAGTCCTAAGGTAATAAATCTTACTGAAGGCAGGAACATCAGGGCTAAGACTGGCTCAGAAGAGTCTCAAGTATACGTCAAGGAGGTGCCTCTTGCATCTTCTTTTTAATAAAAGAGCCTCCATTTCCTAAATCTGTACTTGAATTTATTTGACTCTGTAATCACAATGATTTTCCTACATCTTAAAAAAAAAGGTGAAAATTATTAAGACAAAAAGATACATTGCTTTATAATGTTATAGAAGTTAGCTCCGTGAATTATAGTTTTCAATGTGCAGCTTAGATCTATCAGCTTTAGCAACATCTGGGTTGTTTAGTTTTGTTTCTTAATCAGATCGTAAACAACACTGTGAGAAAGCTTTGTGTTTAGCTATATTACATTACATTTGCTATCAGCTAGGCATATACAAAGTCACTCATCTCAACTGCTTGCACAGATTTGTTGCATTGCCCCATTTTAATAAAGTCTCGGTTGTTATATAAGATAGGCAGATACATGCCACTATAGGTACCTCAATCCTTAATGGACTTTGTCAGACCTCGTTTCCAGTCACTGTACAGCTCTGGAGAATCCTAAATCCAGAGGGTTTTATGCATTTTATGTTAAGCTGCTTGGCCACCAAGGCTTCATTCTAACATGCTCAGAAGAACCTCAGCATTAACTCTCATCAAGATACGTGAACAGGTCATCTCTCTGTCATTCTTGACTGTGGCCTTGACTTAGAAGTGAATTGGCTGCTAGATAAAACATGGACAGCACATGTATGAAGACCTGTATTATGGTTCTTTTGTCCAATAGTTCAATCATTAGAAAATTCACCCAGGACAGGAGAGACTTGCCCAAGGTGAAGTCTCATCTCTTCTTGCAAAATTCAGAACCTTTTCAGGAGGAATGACCTAATCTCCAGGCATTTTGGAATAAGAAAGCTTCTCTAATTCCCTCTGTTCACCATTAGTCTTATTCTTTCATATTAAAACTAAATATTGATTGTCTGAAAGGGAAAGATTACTCACTTTTACAATCTGTAGTTAAAGTTTTCACTGAAGGAAAGATATCCAACTGAAGATGTTAAGCATCAATCACTACAAACCCCTTGTCACCTCAAACTGGCTAATTGCTATGTGTCTGATCTCAGTCAAGAGCCAATAGCAAGCTATATGCCTTTTTCCTATTGAGGTATTTGTAACAAATGTGGTTTTAATGTGTAGATTGATAACAATAAAAGATTTGGTGCAGTTCAGTCAGGGTGCACTCTGACTCACTAAAGAGAGAATAGGGAGATAAGCATTACTCTTACTGAAGCAGTTGTTAATTGGCCAGTCAGGTACACAAGATAACATCTGATCTAACAAAGAAACACCTCTAAGGAAGAAAAAAAAATATTAATTTTAATTAAGAGAGATGGCCAGATTATCTCCTGAATAAGAAAAAATCAATCAATTTGAGGAAAAACAGATTAAATCTGTTTAGACTCCTGGGAAGGACTTACAAAAGAGGATTGGTTATTAAAAGCAAGTGTCTTATGCAAGGAAAAGGACATAACCTGAAGCCTAATGTATACAGAAAATAGAACTCTTTATAAACTGAATGTTTAGGAAATCTTGCAGAATAGCATCTGGATAAAAAGGGAGACATACTGCTTGGCATAATCCCAGTGTCATTAGAGCAAATGTCAGTTTTATTTTATTTCTTTGTTTGTGTCTTTTATAAAAAATTGTAACCATGTCCTACTGTTTGTTTGTTTGTTTGTTTGTTTGTTTGTTTGTTTGTTTTGTCTCAGCCTGGCTTAAGTTAAGTTTATTTTCAAAGTGTAAGCAGACAGAAAAAAGTCTTTTTTTTCTTTCTATAAAATTGGACACTGAGACAACTTAGCTCCAGTTGCCATAGCTCCACAACATGTTCTTCAGCGAACCCAACAGGTAACAGAGTTGTAGGATACACAGTAGGACTGTGTAGGAGCAGCAGGTGCTATCACAAGATCCAGGGGAGGAGAAGCTGATAACCAGGTGGGTTCTTAGTCATGCAGCTAAGATATGAAGGAACATATATGAAACCTGAGAATCTTCAGAGAACATGTAACACTGATATTTGACTGCTCAATCTGCTGAACAAGTAATACTGAGTGGAGCAGGAACTGGAATGCAGGTGCCAATCCCTGTCTTCCTGCAGTATGGCTACAAAGTCCGTGCTTTCCTTCACCTTCTGGCCCAATGCATAGTTCTGTTCACTGAGCACCTGCTTCAGCAAGAAGGAGTGAGGGTATTCTCACACCAGAATATACTGTAGTCTGGGGTTACGTCATCTGCTGTGAAATATCTATTCAACACCCCTCATGCAGAGAAGGAAATTGAACTCACCTCTTCTATCTCACAGCCACTGCATTGTTAGATAAAATGGGGACTCTCCACTGGACATCTTTGGCATGAAACCGAACATCAGATTTTGAAAGGTAGCACGTACACATCTAGCTCCAAGAGAGCTCAGCTCTTTTTTGCATCACCAGAGCAATAAGCATCATTTCAGTGCCTGACCACTTAATGTGTTTGCTTCTGCCATTCTCATTTTGTGGCTTAACTTTCTTCCTACCTCATGGTTGGCAACTCTGGAGCCTAATTCAAAGCACTCTCTGATGAGGCTGGACATGTACTATTTCTAGTTGTATCTGCCCGTTCAATCTAGAATACCATAGGATGTTGTAATAGCAACCGTTACGGAAGCCCAGCCTCTGTTCTTCCCCTCATCAATTCCCTTTCACACTCTCCCTGCTGGTCATAGCTGGCCTTGAAACTTGAACTAATGATACTATGCTTTATTGTTAATCTTGTCATTTGGAAGAAACATTAACAACAGCTACAACCCTCATCCAAGCTTTGACATTCTTAATTTTCAGGATAAACTTGTGAGTCCCTAATCTTTTCAAGCCCCTGGCAATATACAATTTACAAGGATCCTTTTTGCTAGGAGTCCCTGTGAATAATAATACAGTGTGAAAGGTTTCACAAGTTGATCACTGGGAAAACACTGTATGACAATGTTTCCTTAGATCACCGTAAACTTACACAAATATTTATGCAGTCTGAACAAATGAATATGAAAGATTTTACTGATTTCGCAAGGAGTGAAAGCTAATAAAATATTTGTGGAAGTCTTTTTTTTTTTTTCTGCTAAACATCTGATAATGTTATCCTATAAAATTAACCTAGTTGAAACTGAGTAATTTTGTACGTATCCAAAATGCTACTAAACTCACTACTGCAAACTTCGAGAATATACATTTTAATATAGCAAGTCTCTATATGGCTTTGCCCCAAGAAACCAAATACATCATACAGCAACTTAAATGAAGAGCCTGATCTCTAAACATACCCACAGTTAAGTAATGCATGCTTGCAAAATGTAACATGATCCTTGTTGTCTTGGTCATTCAGCATTATCAGACATGTCTCCCTTTCACAGTGAACAAACTTAGCAAAACTGTATTGAAATGAAAGACAAAATTAGAGTACAGACTGATAATAAATGAGACCTCATCAGGAAGGAAGAGAGACAGCAGTTCACTGTAGAATTTGTAGCAGAGTTGACTGGTTTGCTTCAATTATTGTTTTTATGAAAATAAGAAATATGCCTCTGTTGCTTCCTGTAGTTTCTAGGAAATCATCCTCTTGGGACAAGATATCCTGGAAGGAAAGTGTGGCCTCTTGTCTGTTCCATTCATTCTGGAGGTCCATGAGGAAAGAAGTTGTAGTTCTTATAAATCCTCAGCAGATACCTACATCCTTTGGCAGTGTGTACATAGCAGGAATACCCAGTACTTACTCCTGTGCTACTTTCTCAGAGAGCATCTACAGGGTCAGAGAGAGATGAAGCTATGGAAAGCGATTGGTTTCCCTCAATTTTTTTGATGCACCGATATTCATCCTCTTAGGAGATTTTCTCTGTAATCTTGCGGGTGGGGGGAGAATGGTCTTGCTCAAATATCCATCCATTAGGCTCCTTAAAATGCAGAAATAGAGCTGAATGACTGGAGTTTGTCTGATGTTATTAAAAAACACTAATGGATCCTGTAACTCCAATAATGGTAAGTCTGCATTACAGCAGTAGTACAGAGCACGAGTAATCAACAACTATGCAGTAAGAGTCAGAAAACTCCTAGTATGTGTCTGATCCTATTTTTGTCATCAGTCCTTTAGAACTTCTTTTCCTTTTCCACTTTGATACACTTGTAGTATGCTAATGACAGGGCAACTATTGATTACAGCACAGCTTATGCACACTGTGCACTAGGTTATGCCCTAAACTGTATGGACAGGAAAGTTATAAAGGGTAATAAAATATTCCCCCAAGCATTAATACTCACTTCCATAGCTCTCCTTTTGATGAATCATTTGTATGATTAGTATAAGTAGTCAAACAGATAACCAAGGCAACTTCATTTCTATGAATTGTACATTATTAGAAAGTTAATGTAACAATGTATGCTTATAAGTACAACAGCTCTGTTATAAAACCTACTTTTTAGGGTTTAATATGTCATCTGGTTTAAATCACATTGAAATAAAACTTGGTTTCCAGCCCAGATGCATACTTGTTTTACAAAAAAATTATTCAACTAGGATTTATTTTTGATATAAAGATCAGCAAGAAAATTAATTTTTCAATTTTTCTACTTTCTTTGGCAAAAAAACAAATTCACAAGTATGTCATTGAGGAAAAATAAACAATTCAATGCCTGAATTGGAAAAGCAGCCTTATTCTTCAAGAAAATGAACTCCCCATAGTATTCTGGTTGGAGATCCAATTGCAAGATATTCATGTCCCAGCTTTTTCTTCTGATACCACATAAATTCAGACATCCTTTTTGGGACATTTGTGGTATTTTAGATATGTAGTCATAAGGCAGTTATTTTTGTCCATTCTATTTCTTTTCATTTCCATGATTTCATGCATTAGTTTTTCTAAATTGTGTGAGGGGAAAAAAAGCCCTAAGTCATAATGACATAAAGTTAATCATATTAACAATTTCAGGGTAAACAATACTTTGTTGAATTACAGTTTTATGTGTGACATTATTCAGCAAAGTGTGTTTTCATCCACCTTTTCTTTGTGGGCTTTTTTTCTCTTTCTTTCTTTCTTTTTTTTTTACTTTAGGAAAAACTGTGGCAATAAACCAGATGTTACCATATACTATTGGTAGGGATAAGACTGATCACAGCAGAAATTATGCATACTAAGAGTTAGGTCATGTCTCAGACATATGGACATGCACAACTGAAAGCAGGCTCCTGCAATTGAGCCTTCCCTATGGCTTCCCTGGGAGTTTAGGTCCAGGTGTAAAGAAGTAAGCAGGTGTTGGAAGGACTTTATCTTCACTAATGTGCCAGCCAGCACATCTGAAGAGGCACAATGATGTACATAATCTGCTACTCATAAGGGCCATGAGCTTATTTCCTATCTTTTGCTAGGCTAAAAAAAATCTTATGTCTGCATTTTCCCTGTGCTTCTCATCATTATATGTCATTCTTTACTGAGAATAGAGTTGGAATCCAAAAGTCTGTCCTAAAGGAAAAACAGCACCTAGTTGAACAGAAAACAATGTGTAATAATGTACACACCCAAGACGTGGGGAGAATTAAAATGATCTCAGGACAAATAATATTATAATTTCTTAACTTCTGTGTAGTTTGCTTTCTACAAAGCTGTTATGAAATATAACTTAATGGATGAAAAGGTTTCTCATCCTACTTTAAGCACAGATATCAATCATCAAAGAAATTACTAAAGTAAGCTACCATCATATATGTATAGCCAAGATGTTAACTCTTCGTCGTGGTGATCAAAACCTGGGCAACTACTTGGATCACTAGTTACCAGTATGGAAAAAATAGTTAGCAGTATTGTTAACTCCCTTTTTCTCTGTCTCACAGCATCTCCCTCCAAAAAAAATCTTTCATTTGAAAAAAATTAGACAGTATATGTTATGAGCTGAAGTCCTTTACTAAGTGAGTGGTTTTGACGGCAGCGTCGTAGCTGATTTTTATTCATCAATATGTTAAAGTAGACAAAACAATGAAATTAGCAAGACGTATATTATTAATTTAAAAAAAATATGTCAATAGTAAGTGGCAAACTGTGTCATGAGACCAATAAAAATACTGTAAAGTAAGGGAAACATGGTTGCTAGCATATCAAATGTGGCTTCATCATCAGTCTGTGTCAGATTGGCAGTTGTGTCTGTGAATGAATCTTTTATTCTGCAAAAATGCTCCTATCCTATAAACTACATTTCAATTTCAATATCTGAGACAGTCATATCATTGTTTTTAGTAGTAAGCATCACTTTTATATCATGCAATATCACATAATACATTATTAAAGAGTAAAAATCACATTATTTCTTCTATATCATACATGATTAAAATACCTTTCTGTACATCATTTGGCCATCATTTTCATTGCACAATATGTTCCCAATTCTTGATTAGAACTAAGAAGTTTACATTACACTCTGAAAGGGTTTTGGAAAGACACTCCAGCATGCCTCTAACTGTGAGACTACTCCGAGAAGCACACACTTATATGCAAATGTTGGAGCTGAGGTTTTTTTGGTGCTTATGCCATAGTAGCCATAGATCCATGGGTCCAAATCACATCCTACTTAGACTTTTTCCCCTGCTTCCCCTGCATTTTCCCCTGCCTCAGCTGCAGGATGACACAGGATCTGCAATGGTGAATCTATGCTTCTTGGGAATTCCTTTGCTTGTATCATGGAAATTCTGCCAGGTTGATTAAATCATCAGGAGCTCAGCAGAACAGTACAAAATTGCCAATAATGAGCATGAACCTACATCTATATTTGCTACGTATTTTCAATTTGATAATTTTCCTTGATATAAATAGAACATGTGTTAACAGTACCTGTCACTCCTTTACAGCTTTCTGCATAATAAGAAAGATCCACAGGAATAATAGGTGCCCTCTTGCATATTCATATGATAACCCCAAATGTTAGACACATAGTTATAGAAAATCACACCAAAAAGGAATGAAACTTCCAAATACAGGATAGGTTCTGATTGGCCCAGAAGAGTTGCATTATAAGAGGGACATATCATAGATGGCGGACTTCATAAAAATTGTAGCATTGAGATGTACTAAATATAATACACCTGTTTTAACACCATCTTTCCATTTCTTATTTACTTTATACCTAAAACCAAATACTGATTTTATGTTGGCAAGTCAAAATGTCCAGCATCTCTGAGTGTGTTAGTAATCATACATTTACTGTTCTGCAGGCATGAGCATCATGCAACAAATTGCAGTTATACTTTTCTTCTGGATTTTGCTCATTATTCCGTCTCCTTCATGGACTTAGTGTAGCATTCTGCACAGATTCTGTCAGCCATCATTTCAACAGGCTACAAATATATTTATTAATTAAGCTTTTTTTTTTTTTTTTTAACTGCATTGGTTAGAAAAGAGACAGAGACCATATTTAATCACTGAATTTTCATCCAATACATATTCAAATATAATGCTGCTAGGCAAGAATTTGAAGTGTATCACTGAAAAAATGAACAATGAAATGTAAAAAATGTCCATATTCGACTGACTCTGCTCCTGCCGTGTGAATGGATGTGTTATTGTTAAATTCAATTAGAGCACTTTCTTCATTTCAAAGTGCTTTTGGAAATTCCACTAAAATTTTCAGTAGTATTCAACAACTTTGGCAAAATATGTAGTGCACTTGTAATACCTGGTGGTATAGTACAACAGTGAACCTCTCAGCTAATGTATGACTGGAATTTTGTATTTGCGCGACTGACTTGGAGAATAGAATGAGCACCTCTAAACCTGGTGGACTGTCTATGATTTATATTAATTTAAATATAATTATAATTGTAACAGATATTTTGTTTTAAATTAAACTGGTCTCTGTGGTTGTCTGCCTTTCATAATTAGAAGCTGTCTAACTCTGTGCGTTGGACACCATCTGCAAGGATTTAGTGCTAACTGTATGTATTGTGCATCCAGTGCTTTTCAGCATAGGGTGAATTCAGTGTATTAAATCTTATTCTCAGGATGAATAATACCATCCTTTTGTTTTAAAACATGTCAATTTCTCTTAAGCTATCATTCTTTAATATTTAATCAGCACAGATAAATACATTTCATTTGGCCTTAACTATGTGTCACAATAAGATAAGAGACAGGAAAGCTAATAAAATAAATTGGTTAAGTTATCCAGAAGATAATGCTTCAGAATTTAGAATATGTAACTGTATTTTCCAAAATGGATGTTGATTTAGCCTGTGGCTCTCTGAAAGACACAATTTGTAAAGGAAAGCTAATAGACAGCTTTAGCGGCTTGAAGAATTGGTGATTTTCTCTCAATTGTTTCCCTCAGTTGCTGTTTGTTTTGTTTATTACAGGATACTGTTCTGAAGACAATAGTGTGTAAGGGTTACATCTGGTGTGTGTTCAAAAACTAGTGGCGCAAGATACTGAGGTGGGCTGGGGTGAACTGCACTCTGAGAGCAGGCTTGGGATAACAAATTGCCTTTGCATGAGGGTCTTGGCATATAAAATCACTCACAAAGGTGGGTTGTCGAGGCAGAAGAGGTGAAACAAGGGTGATCACAGGGACTGGAAATTGTTATTCCCCCACCTTGTTTCTTCCACCTTCGTTTTTCTTTTTTCCAGTCATTTAGTGACCTGAGGTGAAATGGACAGGAATTGACAGTGCGCACGCTGCTGCTGGCAGCAAAGTCACTGCAGTTGCTCCCTGGACATGAAAGGAGGGGAAAAAAGAAGAAAGAAACCCAATCGTTGTTCTCTAAACATAGCATATGTAAAGATAATAGGTTTGCTTTAGTTGAAACCAACCCCTTTTTCCTGTAGAAATTATTTTCCCCCCACTGCAGTTCAGGAAAAAGGAGAGATGATTTTTTTGTCTCTCCCTCTCCTTGCCTGCACAAAGAAAACGTGGGTTGATACCATTTTTATTGTTCTGCTGGGGTGGGTTTCAGACCTTGCATTAGCATATTGAATGTCTAATTGAATTTGGAGGCTGTGTTAATCGTCTTGTTTTGTTTAGGGGCGGTTGGTGAAAGGTGCCAGCAAATGATCGGTTTGGCTTGGGGTTAGCGTGGTGCTGCCACCCCAAGAAAAAGAAATCGAGAAGGGGGAGGGAGCTAGGGAAAGGCGAGTTGACTGAGTGATGTCTGGAGGGCGAACTCGTGTGTCTCTTTGGTGATGTTGTGTGCTGCTGTACTGAAATCCACCCCTCTGCTGGAGCTAAGGCAAGAGTTGGAGGCATCTGATGCTGCCGTTTCCAGGGTGAAATTTCTAAGGCTGATCACTAAAAACAACAACCAAAAACCCAAAAATCCTCAGCAAAAATAGCCATCAGAACAGAAGATCCGGCATCTCCCGGTCCAACTGGCATAACCCAGTCAGACGTTTGAGAACCATCTGCCTTTAAACTAGCCACACACACACACACACGGGGTGGGGGGGGAAGGAAAGAAAAAAAAAAAAGACACTACAACTACCAACCACCACATTTTTTACAAAAGGGCCAGAAACAGAGCCGGTAGGAAAAGAAAAAAATAAAAAAAGAGAGAGAGGGAGAAAAAGCCTCCCCCTCTTCCCCCGATGAGTTTTTCGCAGTGCTCTGGTGAGGCTCGGAGGTGGCTGGCAGCGCAGGGGGCGGCTGCTGCCGCGGCTGGCGGGGCTCCGCGCAGCGCAGCGCGCCGGGCTGTCAGCACCGCCGCGCCGGACAGCTCCGCGCCGCGCCGCGCCGCCCGCTCCCCGCTCCCCCGCTCCCCGCTCGGCCGCGCCGCGGGGGCGCCGGCGGGGCCGGTCCTGCCCCACCACAAGTACCTCTCTGCTGTCCGGGAACTACACTACACTCTCCTCGCGATTAAACTGCATTGTCTCCTCACGGAATTGGCCGTCAGGCGTAATTATCCCGATTCCACCACCCCCCCCCCCCTCTCCTTTGCAGGAACGACTCTTTGGGAACCTGGTCCACCCAGGGATGTAAAACTGTGCTTACCGATGCATCCCATACGAAATGCTTATGTGATCGTCTCTCTACCTTCGCCATTTTGGCTCAGCAACCTAGAGAAATAGTAAGTAACAAAGGGGGGGAAAAAATCCAGTTTTAATGCAAAAGGCAATAGCGGGGCGAGCTGCGGAGGGGGGGGGGCTGGTCGAGCTTTCCTCTCAGGTATATTTCAGACGTTGCATTGAGGAATTGTTTAATATTGCAGGTAGGCAAATGTTAGTCTCCGGGTGTCTACAGTGTGTCAGAGAAATGAATACCAGATTCTGCGATATAACTAAATCCTAGTGAAATTTGCATGTTCTGGAACTCTGAATTTTTCAGAAAAAGCCTTCTAATTGTGATGCAAATGTCTTGAAAACTTTTGTATTGAACAATTATCAACTTAACAAGCTTTTTAAAGGCTGCAAGCCTTTCTAGGGGAACGTACAGGGTTTTATTATTGCTCTTGGTAGGAAAACCCTAGATACTGTAGTTAAACAGATTGCAGATCTGCATTGGACATTTTCAGCAGAGATTTTCTATGTAGTCTGTTGATATGATGTAAGAAAAATAATCAAGTTCTCATGAGAAAGAGGGGACATTAAGTGTATAAGCAGACACTCCCAGTATTATTGAATGTAAAAATAGCTAAAAAGCAAATATTTCTGAAGTTATCCTGCTAAGGCATAATTTCATTTTCCTGGTTTTGGAAGTGTATGATCAGACTCTTTTTAATAGCAAAGTAGATCAGTTTGGAACAAAGTGGCTGAAATAAAATGTTACTTTCTGCCTGAGATCTGGCCTAAAAGTACATCAGTCTTATCTCCTATTTGGGTAACAAAAGATATCTTGATAAAATGTAATTTACAATACATCCCTGAGGCTTTAAAAAGCATTTTGGTAAACTAGGCACACTATCCTTTCAAACTTTTAGATCTAAATTTTTCACATTTGTATTAGCAAATATCATGTCTATTTCAGAACATGAGCACTTATACACACAGAGGAAAAACCTTACCTGATATGTGACGATAATAGTTTCTTTTAAAGCAGGGAAAGCTAGTTTTCAAGGTCATTTATTTATTTTAATTTTTTATTAATACACAGAGTACAAATGAAATAATTCTAAATTTCCAGCTTCTTTACAGAAGGCTTATGATACTGTTGCCACAGATATTTTGGCATTCCTTCTAGACAATCAGAGGCCCAAGGAAATTAAGTGTGTGAGAATAGTGGATTGAAGTCAAAGTTATTAAAAGTCAGAAAGTTTGGTAATTCTGCAACAAGCATGAATCAAATTCTGGGACGAATTACTGGATGATCTTTAATATGTTACAGTGAAACCAAGCTGTTTAATACACAATTCTAAATATTGCTCTTTCTCAAGAGAAATATATCTTTTAATTAATTTTAACTGGGAAGTAGTTTAAACTTGTGCCAATGTCACAGTCTCCTATTACATTGTAATATTACTACTTTCTTTATTTTTCAAAATACCATGCAGGTATTATAAGGCATTTTAAAGCTCAAAGGCCTCTGAGGAATGTATCAATAATTAAACAGATCTCAGAGTTATGGATGGATCAGTTTTGGAATTAAGTTGATTTCTGCTTCATAAGTAATATTACTGAAGCTATCTGTGGTAGCGTGGCTACTTTTATCATTTTGCTTTTGTTGCTTGTTTTCTTTTGACTTGTTGTTTTAACTGCTGGAGGATGTTTTTTCTTCATGGTTGTCTGTTGTAACCCACAGATCATGGAATCATCTGGTACACCCTCAGTGACCTTAATAGTAGGCAGTGGTCTTTCATGCTTGGCCTTGATCACACTAGCCGTTGTCTATGCAGCGCTATGGAGGTATGTAATGGATTGACAAAGCTAAATGTGAATACGTAGTTATATTTAGTTGAATTAAAATTTAAAGAGAGCATTAGATGCAACATTTATTATTTGGAAAAGAAAAAAAAAAAAGCAAAATGTAGTGCATGTTTTGATGCCTAAATTTGTTGATGTGATTGATTTATTTTACTCTCTTGGCCTACTGGTGATGGTATAGCCCACTCTTCTCTTTCCCCTCTTCAGTGTGAATGGTATTGCTCTTTCAGTGGCGTATTCATAGTGCTAATTAACATTTTACAGGATTCTTCTATATGATATATTTCATGTGAGGCTTATGGCCTATATCTTTGACTGCTTTTCCTCCATTTACATTTTAAAACAAAACTTCTATGTTATAAAAATGACATATCAAAGTGCCACATCAGATATTGCAGATTTAGGGAGGTTCAGTCAACTGGGTTTGAGTTTATCCACTTTGGTTATAAGTTTCAATGAAGACCACAATATGAAGTAGTCTCAAATAGTGTGATGGTACATTCCAGTAATAGACTTTCTTTCCATCCTGAATTTACTATATTAAAATATTATATTGACTTAAAAGTGCAATAGATATTTATGGAGAAAATTAATTTGAGAAGTCATGAGAAATAGCATGATGTCTTAGTGTAGAAGAAAAAAAAGTAGGAGGAAAAGTCATGCAAAGTAATAAATATTTTTAAAAAGTGAACATGGGTTCTCATTTAACTTTTTTCTATAAGAAAAGAAAAATATGTTCTGATGCAAGTAAGAAGAAACACAAGGAGAAAATAATAATTTTTAGAGTAATGTAAAATCAACCAACAGCCTTTTGCTTTTAGAAGCAGCTTGATAATTTTACACCCTTTTCTCTTTCACTCTCTTATGTAGCCACAGAGACTCACAGGATTAGACATGTATATAATAAATATAGAATATCTAGTTACATAAGTTGTAATAAAAAGAGTATAAGAATTATCAGTTCTTGTCTGTCAAAGCTAAGAATGAGAGTATTTCAGGATATAATTCCCATCTGAAGAATTATAGTGTTATTTTTGCACTCCCTGATATATTTAGCACTTGGATGGAAATACTGTCATGCTCAGTCGAACTGGTCTTCTCCATTATTTAGATTAGATATAAGGAAGAAATTTTTTACAATGAGGGTGGTGAGACACTGGAACAGGTTGCCCAGAGAAGTTGTGGATGCGCCATCATTGGAAGTGTTCAAGGTCAGATTGGAGGGGGCTTTGAGTAACCTGACCCAGTGGAAGATGTCCCTCTCCATGGCAGGGGGGTTGGAACTAGATGATCTGTGAAGGTCCCTTCCAACACAAACCAGTCTATGATTCTATGATTCTATGATTCTATGATTCTATGATTCTGGTAACTTCCAAGTGGAGAAAAAAAATGTATGTGATGTGTTATGGACCTAGTGCGGGTTCTACATCCAGCTGAAGAAAAGATAACTCATATAGATCTTGGTGTTCTATCAGTGAGATATTTTGAAAGTATTATGACAACTGAGTGGCCTGTGATTTGAATCATTAAAATTTGCCTTCCACACATTTCTCGAGAGCACACAGTAACCAACTATAGGGAGAAGATAGACACTGAAACTTATATGTATATATGCTTGTTTTCATAAATATAGGGGTAGGGAGAAATTTGATATTTTGACCCTATGTATTTATGTTTTGGAACACCCACCTTCCCTTTGAATGGCAGGGCCTGTTAAGAAGTGATATGAGGTAGAGGTATTCTGGTCTGAAGAAGATCTGTGTGAGCATTCTTTTATGGTTGATTGACTGGATCCCCCCAACTGAAAAATAAATTCAGTGTTAGTCAAATATTCACCCTTCCCTTCCCTTCCCTTCCCTTCCCTTCCCTTCCCTTCCCTTCCCTTCCCTTCCCTTCCCTTCCCTTCCCTTCCCTTCCCTTCCCTTCCCTTCCCTTCCCTTCCCTTCCCTTCCCTTCCCTTCCCTTCCCTTCCCTTCCCTTCCCTTCCCTTCCCTTCCCTTCCCTTCCCTTCCCTTCCCTTCCCTTCCCTTCCCTTCCCTTCCCTTCCCTTCCCTTCCCTTCCCTTCCCTTCCCTTCCCTTCCCATCAATAGTGGGCTGGCAGAAAAACTAAAACCTTCCTAGCTTAAGCCAATGCTATGAGCTCCTGCTTGCACTGTATTTACTCAACCACTAAGATCCTTTATAGTCCATGGATACTCAGTGTTGGGAACTGGCCCAGGTGAACCAATAGTTAACAAGTTAGTATCAGCATACTGACTGTGTAGACAAAGGCAGTAGACTTTCTGTATTTGTTTGCAAACACATAGAACTAGCCTTAACAACATTGTATTTTAAGGAAAAATGTGGATTTTGGTATCAGGGTTGTTCTGTCTTCTTAACTAAAAAATGTAATGCTGTATCACTTAATTGATAGCTGAGCAAAAAGGACTACAATTTGTTTAACGTCCAAAGCTCGGCATTTCTCATGGGTTCAGCACCCTTTGTTATGACCTCCTCAGGGTGTCAGCCATGGGTGTACAGCTCAGGAGGAGACAGCAATATTAACTAAGCTCCAGTGAGAAGCATATAGTATAGGTCATAGAATATATAAACATATGGCATGGTCTTCAGAGGAACTGAGCACCCTTAACTTTCATTTACTTTAGTAGTCAACATTTACTGTGTTAGCAGCTCTGAAAATCAAGTCAGTAAGGTACTTCACTTGAACCAAAATCATTCTCTTTCTGTCCTGTAGCATATAAAAGGCTGTATATAGAAAAATGAGAACATTTGCATCTTGTAAGGAAATAGGTGATAAGAGTATTTGACTTTTTCATCCTAAACTTACTTGTAAAATGAATGCAATAAGTTTGCAGGAGAGAGTGTGTGATACTAGCTGCTATAATTTAATCTTTTTGTACAAACTTAGCTATTTTTTAGCATCAGGTCTTATAAAGACGAAGATATTACAGTATTATTGTTTCTTCATACAAACTAGTTTGTAAATGTGGTAGAACTTCAAGATCAGTGTTATCGTTATCCCAATAACGCGTTTCAAAATGCACTGCCACAGTATCATCAGCCACCCTGCATTTTATTTATGCATTGTGGACCAGATTTTCTGTTTATGTAAATCACCATCTTTTTGCTGAAGTTAGTTATTGTGAGTGGTCTATGCCAGCTGTGGATATTCCCAGGGATGAGCAGAGAGCATAAGAAGTTCCTGACATGAATGCATTCAAGCCTGTTATTATCAGTATGGTGTTAGAACAGTGTTGCCAGCAGTTTTTAAAGGAAAGATTAATAGATTATTTTGAAAATATACCAAGATACTAAGAGGGAATTGCAGAATATCTATCAAAATACCACCATTCCTATGTTTGTAATATGATAGCTCCCTGATACTCTTTTTGAGCACCTGAAAGAGAGTGCTTACCTTTCAGAGTGTCCCCAATATTTAATGAAAGAATTGCATCAAAGCTTTGCATGACTTACTAGTTGTTTTCCTTTTAGAAAAGTTGTACCTTTTCTTTGTTTATTTGAACAGGTACATCAGATCTGAGAGGTCAATAATTCTAATCAATTTCTGCCTGTCTATTATCTCATCAAATATCCTTATCTTGGTTGGACAAACTCAGACGCATAACAAGGTATGATGATGGGTTGTATTAAATTTGCACTTAAATATTGATATCTTTGTTTTATTTGTGTTTATCTTAAAATAATTACATCCATTTAGTCCTATACTCATAGGACTTGGCATTTTTGGTGAAATATTAACAGACAAGGGAAAATATTTACCATCTTTCGTAGTCTTTCTTTCCCTCCAAAAATCCCTTTTGGTATTGTTCCCCCTGGATAAGCTGTGTTCTCTGTGGTAGACTTATATGTTTTATAACTAAATTTCAAAGCAAAAAAGTTCAAAGACTCAACATCAAAAGCACAAATTCTGGTTCATTATAATAGTTGTAATAGGATTGTGCTACAGTGTTTTTGTCTTTTTTATTAACACACTGGTACTCGAAAGGCAAGTAGAAATTCTGTAGAAGTTAAGAGTACTACTCTTGAAAATGTGCAGAAACAGACATCATAACAAGCTATAGAACTGTTAAATCTCTGACTGATGTAGCTATAAGAAAGTAATAACCCTGCATACCTTATGTAGCAATATATGCTGATTTATTACTCATCTGTTCTCAGACTCTTTCTCAGCATAGTCATCATTTGTCCCTCTCCTGTAGAGCAGGGCTCTGTCAGTGTTTTGGGGCATCACCCAGTGCCTAGCAATGCTAGGCAACTTTCAGAAGCATCAATAAGTGGTGGCTTAAAACTAACTATAGCTACATGACAGCTGGGAATAGAAAATAAGATGTAATTGTTGAATAAGGTGGTATGTGAGAGAATTCTGTTAAGCTTTGGAGTGAGCGAGTATCTGTATAGTAATTCTTTATCCCACTGTGTTAAACTACTTAATGCACTGCTCATCTTACTTTTTCCAATATCTAATGAAATACGTTCATCATCTGCTATAGGATAACTGGTGTTTCTACAACACACCTATAATGCATCATTTACTCTTTTCAAATGAGTGCTTAGAAATTTAGCTGCCAGAAGTCTCATAAATTCAATGATGTGAGTCACATAGCTGTACTTTGTAAAACATACACAAAACATAGTCATTTCAAAAACATAATTTAACAAAATTATTAAAATTAAGTATTAGTATGTTTTAAAGTTTTGAAATTATGTAGAGTTATAAATGAACAAAATATGGATTTGCAGAAGAAACTCATGTGACTCCCACAGATTTTATTCAGGGGAAAAGAAGTCAGAAATGCACAAGCAACCTCAGAGTGCCAGAGTGCAGAAGAAGGATTAAGCCTCTCTAGAATTTCAGCACTAACATGCACAGTCATATGACTATGTGACTATATGCTGTTTTATTATACATTTCAAGGAGAAATATAGCTCAGTGGCTGAAAGTTCCTGTGTATATTGCCACTGTGGAATCAGGGTTTGAGGGCATCAGAATGACTGTGTTTGATAATGTGCTCCCTAGGTATGCTGGCAGCCTTTCTCTGATGCTTGACTCAGGGAACTCTGAACTAAAACACGCCCTTAATCCAATTCCTTTCTTTTCATCTTAATCTCCTTGAACTCCCTCACTTCTGCTTCCTGAACTCCTGAAAGTACAGAGATATTATATTGACTTATTTGTGAGAACAGCAGATCCTAAAAATGGAGATGTTCAGAGGAAATAACTGACAGAAAAAACAACACATTGCAAAGTTTACATTTTGAATATATGGCCTGAAAAATTACTCTAAAATACCACTTTTTACTGCATTTGTCTTCTTTTTGAGTCCACATCTTGCTTTTGATACATATACCACCCGGGAGCTTCTAGCCAGGGAGTACCTCTAATGGATCAAAGGCGGAATACATTTTTTATACCAAGGAAGATATTCCTTGTTACAGACCAAAAATCATTTTATCACTATGTCCACTGATATGTGAATATATTGGAGCTGCAAGAGGCTAGCCTGTGAATGCACCGTCAACAAAATGGCCAGCTAAAGCCAGTGTTTAGCAAAAGCTTATTCAAATTAAAGCAATCAGATCTGGGTATGACTTCAGTATGTTTGTAAGTACAGATGTGTTTTGGCATCAGATATGTTTGAATTCAAGTTCTGAATTTTTTTATTTTCAAAGATCATATATAACCAGAAGAAGCCAGTGTTTGATTTTTAGTCCATAGATCTAGATTACAATACTGACATCTGTAGGAAAAATTATGTTTTCATTTTGCTGAGTTGCAAAATTAAGTCTGTAAATGGGAACTTGAGAAAGAAAATCAGGTCCTTACGCGTTATTTAAGATGAAACATATTTTAGATTTGTTTCTGAGATTTTATTATTTACTAGAAATCAAACAATTTGGGATTTTAGTGTTTGTTTGAAAAATTTGGGAGATATCTTGGGAATATTTTATCAAGACAATGTAATATTCCAGTCAGCAGAAATTGTTCCCTGAGTAAAGGCTGAGGTGGTGTTTTATGGCAAGAAGATGAGCTCACTTTTTTAATGTATTGGAGAAAATTTGAGAAATATAATATGCCAAGTTTGAGAGTTTATTTGCTCTGTTCCATTCTCATTCTTACATTCATATTACTCTCATATTATTGGGGCATGTAGTTAATGCCCATATGATGCTGCTGATAGTTACGAAGTTGAGAATGCCCCTCTTTTCAATGCTTTAGTGTGGCTTTACTTCTGAGTTTAAATTTTCCCCAGCTCCGTATTTGTGTATATTCCCTGACAATAGGTGCTTGTAAATGTCATCAAAGCTGAATTCCAGTTTAAAGTTGAACAGTGTGTAAATTAAGCATAGCGAAGATGTATTTATAACAAACAGCATATTATCAGTCTGTCTGCCATTTGTGTTTTTCTCTATCTGCATCAAACACTGCACCAACTACTTTTATTCATTTCAATGCTATTCAATCTCCAGGAAATTTCTGTCATTTGTTTAAGTGTGCCCATTGACTTCTGTGACAAAGAAAAAAAATATTGAGTCTCTTGGTCTGGATAAGTGCAGATTTTCTGTTGTTTTCTTTCTATTTTATGTAAATCATAGATACTTAGCATGTTAGGTTTAGCTTTACTCTTTGAAGGCTGAGTATATCATTGATGGTTTTACAAAAGCTTCTTTTAGTGAAGACTAAGTGAGTTTGAATGTTGCACTCTCTTTGGTTCAGCTAAGTTCTGCCTTTTTTCAGCAAAAAAGATCATGGTATTTCCCACAGGCAGAAATGGACAAAATATTTACAGAGGACATGTAGAAGTAGTCTAAATTCTTTCAAGCTACCATAGCTTTTCCACTTCTAATATTCTCTGTTTAAAAGTGATTTTTTCTCCATTTTCAGTAACTTGAGGATACAAACTTTAGATCAGAGTTCTAGGTCATGGGGCTTTTTAGCTTGTTTTAGAATAGTTCCTGATAGGGGGCATGGAGGGGAGTATGGGTTCTCTTGGAAGATTTGGATTGAGATAGCAAAAAAGCCTTTTGTCAACAGAAAAGCCTTGCTCCCTTATTCCTTCTTAGCCAAACGTGTTGTGCATTTTATTGAAGGACACAGCTGAGAAATGTTCTGCTTTTTTCAGTATGTTTCCTCAAACCTTTCAAAATGCAGAACTTTATTCAAAGCCTTCCTAATGTTTCAGACTGTGTAAAAGATTTCTCTTTTGTCAAATCCTGTTTTGAAATACAGGTCACTGAAGGCTGAATTTACAAGAATATTATGAAATTAATTATGTACCTTGTTTAAATATACTCGGTGTTATACTAGGTATGAGAAGCATATTAATTTACTTTGGTATTTCTTTCAGTCTCTTGTTTTCTTTTCAGTGTTAAATGTTAGCCACGTAATCATATTTAAATCTGGGGATATGCAATTGATACACTGGATATAGCCTTTTAACAGCTGAATTTAGTTGTAACACTGAAATTAAGTCTCTTGAATTAAGGAAGGGTAACACTTTTCGTGTATAACCTTACTGCTCAAATATCTGTTATTTCACAAATACTATGAGATGTCCGTAACATCTACAAAAGCATTATGTATTTACTTTGAAGAGACTGACAGTTTTCTTTGAGGAAATATCTATCAGTGATTTGTAGGTTTTGCTGTAAGGTAACTTTTACTGTATTAGGTTTCCTAATGTTCTTCTTGCCATCAAGAAAAATGGTTGTATTTCTTCTATATGTGGACCTTTAACACTTAAGCTATAAATTTTTACTATGCTTCTGATCCCACTTAATGAATGGATTCTCTACCCTCAATAAGTTATTGATTAATATTATGTGCACTTTTTCATAAATTCTCTTTCCTTTTGCATACATTCAGAAAATATCTTGTTTTTTTCACAGTTCTGTCTGAATAAAAACATATTAGCTCTTTGATGTAAACAATTTTTGTTTACCTGTTTTTCCTGTGAAGAAAACAAAGATGAATACAATTTAAAATAAACTGTAGAATTCATTATACGTATGGGCAAAAGTTAATTATTTTCTATATTATCTGTTTCTGAGTGTACTTAAGAATTTGTTGCTGGAGTTTGGGTCACTTGTGAGAAACAGGCATATTTTTAGAAATGTCACAAGACTCTACATTTTGTTAGCCGTAGTCAGGTTTATGTGTGCCTACCAATGAAAGAACAGGGAAGATGTTAAGGCACAAGGCAAGATTTAGCAGCCCTGACATTCTGTGTAATCCCTGTTTAATTGCTATATTTGGTTCATTATGCTTGCTATTAAATTTTGGAATTTGTCTCAGACCATACCTGAAAGGCTATGAAAAAGGCATGTCCTGATCACCTAAAGTACATAACATAAACAATCAGTAGTTTTGATAAATGCATTGTAAACAAGCACAAACTCCATAAAATTTGGTAGATAATAAGATTAGAATGTTCACTAAATAGGCCAGCTGGACAAAAATAGAGGCTCTGGGGTGAAAGAAGCAAATAGAAGTGGAAGGGAGTTGAGAAGCCACAGCATCCCATTTCTGCAGCACTTTGAAGCAGCTGGCTGTGTAACTAGGGCTCCCTCAGGTTTTGAGAAATGGCGGGTGGTGGGATCCCCTGAGAACCCTGCAAATGTTCAGGTGGTACTAATGCTGCTTCTAACCATGTGGCTCTTACCCCATATCTGCCACTGCCTTACAGATGCAGGCATCGTGGCAATATATCTCCTAGGAAACAGCGGGGGAGACCTAAGAGCAGATGGAATGAACAGAGAAATGATGCTAACACAGCATTAAGGTTGTGTTAGAAAATCAATGAGGAAGTAGGGAATTTAGTATGTCAGGCAGTAGCACTCTGTATTTCAGGTCTTGCCTGGAGAAATTCAGGGGAATACCAGCCATTTAAGCAGCTGAAGCCTGGGAAAATATGTCCTTCCATTTTTGCCTGTACCCAACTTCCAAATTAACACCTACTCTGTTGATTGTCATCTCTTTCTTTGTGTAACAAGTTTTTGAACAGCTGAGCCACAGAGCCTCTGGTATGGGTCAGCCATCACAGAAACACACCAATAAATAGGTCAGCAGTCAGAGTGCACTGCACCACGCACATCTGCCTGCTGTGTATTTGGGAACTCAGAAACAATTAACTGGAGAAGAGACCACTTAACTGAATAACTGTTACAGCAGTAGGTCTGTTTAAGCAACACTGTTTTACAATGCCAAATTCTGACAAAACCTTTTAACATCAGCTGAATTAACTACCTGCTTTTAGATTCTCAAGAGAACCTCTGGGAGCAGATCTTTCTTACCCAAGATCAGTAAACATTGTCATTCATGCTACTGTTACCTGCCTCAGAGGAGAAGGTAACATTCTTCTCAAAAGTGCCTGCCAGTCTGTTTCTCAAAATACATCAACTTTATCATTCAGTTTGCTATTTCTAAACAAAACAGACATTTTGATTGTAAGTGGGTTACAGGGAAGAAATTGGGTAGATATTAGTAGCATGTGTTCTCTGCCACCAATCCCCAGAACCTTTATAAGAGCTCCGTGAGCTATTTTAGAATCACAGAATTGTTTGGGTTGGAAGATCATTCGGTCCAACCTCATTCTCAAGGCAGGGTCAGCTATAGGGTCAGAACAGGTTGCTCAGAGCTTTATATAGTCAAGTCTTGAAAACCTCCAGGTGTGGAAACTGCACAACCTGCTTGGAAAACTTGCTCCACTTCTTGACCGTCCTCATGGTTAAAAAGTTTTTCCGTATAGCTGGTCTGGACCTCTTGTTTCAGTTTATGCCCATTGTCCCTTTGTGATCCCACCACACATCACTGTGAAGAGCTTGGCTTCATCTTCTCAGTCACCTCTCTATAGGCACTGACAGGCTGCTGTTAGGTGCCCCTGAAGCCATATCTTCTCCAGGCTGAACAAGCCCACCTTCCTTAGCCTCTCTTCACAAGGCAAGTGTTCCAGCCCCCAAGCATCTTGGTGGCCTCTGCTAAACTCTCTCCAGTTTATCAAGTCTTCCATGCATTGGGCAATTCAATTCTATTGGACACAGTATTCTAGATATGGTCTATTAAGTGCTGAGCAGAGGAGGACAATTCATCCCTCAGCCTACTGGCTGTGCTTCTCTTGATGCAGCCCCAGATGCTGTCAACCATCTGTGCTGCCAGGGGACACTGTTGACTCATATTCAGCTCACTGCCCATCCCTCCAACCTGTCTAGGTCTCTCTGGATGGCGGCCTTGCTCTTGAGCATATAGACTAGTCCCCCCAGTTTGGTGTTATCTACAAACTAGATGAACAAGCACTTCACTGGCTACTCCAGGTCATTGACATTCAACATAGGTCCTTGGATAGACCCATGTGGTACTCTGCTTGCTATCTGCTTCCAGATAAATTGTCACCCATTAGTCATTACACTCTAAGCCAACCATCCAACTAGTTTTTTATCCATCTGGTTGTCCACCTGTGACCTCCTAGCCTAGTTACAAGAACATTGTGAGACACTTTGTTGGAGCTCATTTTAAATGAGCTTTATTTTGAAAAGCAAAAGTGATGTTGGTTTGGGAATCCAAAATTTACCAAGGGTTACCCGTGAAAGACCCATGACTCACACTGGTTTCAGCTTTAATGTCTCTCAGCTTGTGAGGATCTTCTCTTACCCACCCACACAACCACACATTGCACACATGAGCTGAGGAATGTTGCACAGGTGTAGTCTACTCCCTCCTCCCTAGTTGTGGTGCTGGACTTGGTGCTGTCATGTGTGCCTCTGCTGTCCTGCCTTAGCACAAAAAAAAAAGTAACTCAGACTTTCCTGAGGAAACCCTCTGCTATCCTACTCTTCCCAAAATGGTGGTTTTTTCCCTCCTTGTTCTTCAGGACCTGTTTAGAGTAGTTTTTTCTCTTCTAGAATTCACCCCCACAGCCCTGAGGAAAATAGCTCATTCTCTCACAAACACCTGTTTGAATCATTTCAGACAATCTGTTGATGATTCAGGCAGCTATTTTGGGCTTCACACCTTTTTTCTACTTCTCTTTGCTTATTTGTTGAATTTCAGTGGAAATAAATAGAAATGCAGTCAATGGGAAGTAGATCAACCTACAAACAGTTAAATGTTCATGTCTTTCATTTACATAATCTTAGTTTTAAGAAGAGGAAACCATAAACACTTCTAAGTACAATGGTAAAAAGGATTTTTAAATGAAGATACGATAGGAATAGACTTCACAAGACTAAACGGTTTAAGTAATAATGATAACAACAGCAACACCAAAAAACAGCATTCAGATACTTGGTTATTTTCATTCTAGTATGAAAGTTGAAATTCCTACATGGATTTTCCTATGTGAATTACCATTTCTAAGAATGTAGGCATAGAATCCATTTGTCACGTAAACCACAACAGATAAAGAAACACAGTAAGAAATTTTTTACATAGATATCTGGTAAAATAATACATTAAAAAATACAGCTCTGAGATAAGTGCAATGTAAATCCTATGCCCTACTACAATAATTATTACATCATTACTCTTTCTGTATGACAACATGAAATGTTAGAAAACACAAACTCTTTTAAAACACTATAATTTAAGGAACAATAGTGTAATTTTTCTGCAAAAGATTATCTACCTATTGTACTTCTCTACAACTCCCTGTTGTGTCTGTGTATTTTGAGGAACATATAGTATGGTTTAACCTTGACACACACTGTGAAGTTCATTTGTACAGTACTACTTTTTTTTTCTTGTATTCTCCTACATCAGAGTTTTTAGGCCCCTATATCTTGCAGTCAAGTCAATGCGAGCATTGTAAGGGAAATGACTATCGGATTGGTCTGATTCTCGGATTGGTCTGATTCTCAAATTGGTCTGATCAGAAGCTGTAAAATGAGTATTCTTTCCTTAACAGTACATACTTAATTCTGTAAAAGCTATGGGGCTCAGTCCTGTGATCCTTATACATGAAAGTATTCTTTAGCCATATGTTTACTTTTATTTTAAAGTTTTAGAAATAGTATCACATAGAAGTTGGGAAAACCAGGCTCAGAGGTGATCCAAGAGTCAGTATGAAAATGAATCGTGGGGTTTGTGTTTGTTACTTATGGCTGAAGTACACTCAGTTCTGAAAACAGAGCTTGCTAGTGAATCAGTTCACTTTTTATGCTGGAGTCCCTCTTGCTTTTGCAGCAACAAAAAAAAAAAAAAAAAGAATGATGTTTTGCTAGATTCAGTCAAACTCATCCAGGATGCTGTTTGAACAGCAGCCAAAATCAACTGCTCCAGAAGTACAAGAAGCTCTGCCCTGGGCAATTGTGAGTTAACCTACCCTGTATCTTATTAGATTGTTTAATTTGTGATTGATTTTAAGTCATGGCCAAAATAAACTTCCTATAAAATAATTGTTCTCAGGTGCTAAGATGGGTTCCAGTGTCTATGTCCAGACTTGTTTATTCATTTTATATTTGTCTGGCTTTGGAGAAAAAAAAAAATAATGTGGGACAAGACTGGATCTCAGGTTTCTTTCTTTCCCTATGAATCTTGTTTGCCTGGCTACAAGTACCCAGGTTTCAACAGGAAAAGCATAAGAGTGTCTTTTCCATTTCCACGTTCTAGCTCTTATACAGAGTGATGGTAGGTGAAATTTCATGCAAAGTGGGACAAGCAGGATGCAAATCTCTGTTCTAGATAGAGACCAACAATTGGATGGAAAGCCAAGGATGATGACACAAATTCTGATATTTCCTGCTTTTTCTTTCTGAGGAAAAAACTGTGGTTACTGTGTGCTGAACTCACTGAAGTCAGCATTCACTAGGTGTGGTCTGAGCATATTTATTACATCATGAGAAAAAGCAATGTTGTTAGATGCTCTGGATCACAGCAGGACTTTGTGATGAGAGGGATGCTCAGCTTGCCAAATAAAGAGACACCTATGTATGGTTAGGACCCAAAAGTATGTACCGAGAGGTCATCTTGGTGCTACTGTAAAATGCATGTAGTGCCTCTAATTTTAGACCGCTGCTGAAACATGACCTTTTTATATTTGTTTTCATGGACATACATGCTTATTATGTTGAATCTCAATGAGTCACACCATAGACATCAAACCTGGTAATGAAAAATTTGACAGTAACTATGTTTTTATCTTTTGACGGTTTTGTCAAAATTTATATAAAACTGACATTGTGGATGAATAAGTAGGCACTTTGTGGAATTTAATAGAAAATTATCCTCAGAATAATTGTTGAAAGAAAACTGTAAAGGTAAATTTAAAAAGCATGTATTTGGCTATAATCATGGACATTTTTAATGAATGTAATTGTGAGATTTCCAGAACCCTGCAGGGAAATGTACATATTTGTAATAAAAAGGCCTCAAGCTGTTAAAACTGATAGAATTTCTGAAATGTCAAGAAAGTTCAGTTTGCACTAGACTTCTGGGTTTAAAAACAGGATGGAAAACATGTTAGTATCTCTCCCTTCTGAAGAAAACTGAAATATATCTGGCACAAGGAGTCCAGCAGTTGGAAGGAAGTATGAATAAGGTTGGCACAAAATGTTGTTCCATTAGTAAGTGATTACATATCTATCTCTAATTAGTAGCATGGCATATAATTTGTGCTCTATGCTCTTTATTTCATAAAAAGTCACATTTTCCACCTATCCCATATTTGCTAAATAATTTCTTTAAGCTAGGAAATCTAGATGGATCTATTATTCTTTAAATACCACTTAAAGTTAGGTGAAGGCTTAGAATGAGAATGTCTTCCTTAACAAGCTTAGTTGAACCATACAGGACAACAAAGTCCAATGTATCAGAACCTAGAGCTATTGAAATTTGGGGTTTAAAAAGATGGGATTAATTGTAAAGCTTTTGTTATTTGCGTTGAGATTTTACACTTCTTCTATTTAAGAGGGCTTTCAAGTCTCTGTCTTTTACTGCATATCCTCTTATGTCAAGCCAATCAGAATTCGTGCTTGAGTGTTAGCAATTTAATTATTGCTATAAAACCTTCATTTTGGCACTGCTTATCTTTTAAAGTAAATACAGAATAGTCATAACGTTTCACTGAACTGAGTGATCCCACAAGGCATTGCTGTTGTACTACAATGGAAGAAAAATGATTTTGCTAGGAAGCATAGTTAGACCTCAGTATCAAGGCAGCATTAATGATGGACAAGACCTGCTGCTGGACTCGGTTTGTCTCTTGTAGTTATTCGTAAACCTCATCCCATAACATCACTCCAGAAACCAATTTGTAAGAGTTTAAACCTGATCAAGTGTCTGTTTCCATTCTTTTCTAAAGGATTCTTCCTTTTGGAAAGAACAATAGTATCTAACAGCAGTGAAAATATGTTCTAGTCAGAGTTTTAAACCTTAGTGAGAAGACTCAATCACATTCCATAAATACCTAAAGAACATATCTGTCCTAGCTAAACATTAGCCATTAAACAATCAAACATGTCTTTTTCATTATAGGAAACTGTCTGTCAATTGCAGACAGGAAGCTTTCAAAATTTCGAAATGTGGCATTAATCCTGGCACACTTAATTAATACTGGCACACATTTTGCCAGTAGCAAATGCAAAGCCTGAAATGAATCAGAACTAAGCCAAATTGTGTTGCCTTGCAGTTGCCATGGATAGGAGCATGCACACAAGTTATTGATATAGCTCAGCTGACATTTGTTATGCCATGATGACTTGATTGTGTATTTCAGCCGCTGGAGGTCTCAGTTCATTGAAGTTTCAATACTTCAGTGAATAGGTATGATAAGCAAAGCAGAGCCAAAGAAGCACTTTGAGGTTTCTTTGTCAAAGAAGCACTTTGCGGGATTTCTGTTCAGGATATGTGTATGCTGCACCCAGCACAACTGGACCTGTGCATCTCTCAGTGTTACACAGTATTAGTTTTAAATAATAAGAATTCATATGGGCTTTGCTAATCTCAGCTTATGTTCCTTCTGTTCTCTATATTTAAACCTGTCATCATGTGTCAGCTAGAAGGACTGGTTTGGGTCACTTGGATTCACTTGTCTCCCCTAGAAACTGGTGAGCAGAAATCTGCTACTGCGCTATGAAAGTTTAAACTTCTGGAAGGAATTTGTGTAAGTGGTGTTGAAGAAAAAGGAATAAAAAATGGATGATTATGAATTCACAAAAAAAGTAGCCTTTCAGTGCAGTCTCTGGCTTATTTCTTCTCTACACTTATTGTTAGGCTCATATGCACTATACTCCCCTGTGGCAGTCTGGTTCTCTCACCGCGGTCTACTAGAGGCTTTTGTTTTCAGTAGCTTCTAAAATATAAGAATACATCTAAATAAAACATTACCCAGGTTCTAAATACAGTAAAAAAAATTAAAAAATCTTGTGCATTCTGGCATCTGGAAGGGAAGATTGCTTTCCTACAGTGATCTAAACCTGTCAGTACAATTGGCTTAGAGACACTGCTGTGTGTACAGAGGATGGCATTGATTTCAGTGGTTGGCTCTGCAGGTGAAGTTATCTGATCTGTGCGGGTCACAGAGCATCCACTAAGGGAATTCCCAGCAGAGGAGCAGAGAGAATACAGATAAACTTTCCAAAGGTAATTTGGCTATATCATGTCATCCAGGGCGTGACGGACATGGATATAGTCTGGGAGATTTTGTAGGAGGAGACAACCATGCTAAGTATATAATTTAAAATGTAATATTTTATACTTGGTAATTTTAGTTGCCAAGATGTGTCTGAGAGACATGTAACATTAATTATTAATTATTGTTGTTGTTGATAAAAATAAACCTATAATTAAGGCTCCAACATCAACAAATTTTCAATTTGATTTATTAACAGATATAAACATTTTTATTTTATTTCTCCCTCCAGTCAGAGCCTCAACTTATTTCATGTTCACCCCTCCCTTAGAGAAAAGCTTGAGTAAACGATGTTCTTGATGTCAGCACATCAAGATCCGTCAGCTCTCCTGTAGAAGCATGGAGTGACGGAAAGAGGTGAGGACACCCTCAGCTGTAGTAAGACTGTTTGGACTCCATTTCTGAGCATTTTAATCTTAGAAATGTTAATTGGTACACAGAAGTAGTGGATGTTATGAAGAAGGCTGGACATGAAGCTCTGTCAAGTAAAATGGAGCAAAAAAGATGCTCTGTTTCCATCCAGAAACACCAGTGAGGGTAGTATAGCCTGCAGGGAAAAGCTGTACTAGAAGCAGTAGTGCTGTGAAGGGGACAAACTTTGCTCTTATTGATTATAGTCACACAAGAGTGGAACCAAATAATCAATTTATTTTTTGTGTTAGCAGAAGTTTTTGACTGGTCTGGAAGTATCACCTACCAAGCACTCCACATGTTCAGCAGATTACAGAGGTTAAATATGTAGGCCTCAAAAGCTGGTATACCAGTGAAACACATAACAGAAAAGAAAGGTCACAACTTCTACTCCATATGCAGATGGGTACAAATAACAGTATTATGATCAAAGCCAACATTTGGGAATTCAGGGACTTCTACACAAGTTTTCTCCATTTTCAAATAGAGAAGATGGCTTACAGGATGCAGACATTACTTTCCAATCATTTAGGTTTTCTTCAGTATTTGAATTTCACTGGAGAACAATTTTCTGGTGATGGCAAGGCACTGAAGCTCATAAGAAAAACAGGCAGCATCCAACTACAGTATTCAAATCTTTAGTGGCAGGGTTTTTTTAATCGAGCAGAATTTGTTTCCAGATCATTTCTTACAGAGGAGCCCACCACGTTCCTGGACCATTGGAGGGTTTGCCCAATGCTCCAACCTGGAGTCTGACAGAAACAACATCCTCAGGGATTTATGTTAGAAGTTAGGAGTTACAAGTTAGAAGGCCACACATGTCATCACAATGAGTGGAGCACATTTCTTACTTTCCCTAAGATACTCCCTGCTCTGTCTTAGATGTTCACTGATTTTAGTGCATTCCATACAGATAGATCTGTGCCAAATAAAAATCCATCTCCTCCTACTGAGGTGCTATTTTTTTCTGCAGATAGTCTCTTAGTACATATTGTTTTACATGGGAACTGTTTGCATCCCATATACATTAAATTTTTAATATAAGACTCAGTGAGAGTTAGAGCCAGGGGTTAATCACATGGTTAGCCATGCAGTTAAAGATTTAAAATAACTGAAGGGATTTTATTTCCTTTAAAATGCTACTAATGCATTATTTAATAAGTTATAATTTATATATAATAAAATGCCTAGGCTCAGTCAATGATAATTACGTTACTTAGGAACAATTTGAAGTCACACACACTGAAGACAATACAGTAACATTTGCTTTCAATCTGAAGCTGTGTGGTAAACATCCAGTTTTGAGCCCCTCACTACAAGAAAGACATTGAGGTGCTGGAGTGTGTCCAAAGAAGGGCAACGAGGCTGAAGAAGGGTCTAGAGCACAAGTCTTCTGAGGAGCGGCTGAGGGAGCTGGGGTTGTTTAGTCTGGAGAAAAGGAGGCTGAGGGGAGAACTTATTGCTCTCTACAACTACCTGAAAGGAGGTTGTAGTGAGGTGGTCTCTTCTCTCAAGTAACAAGCGATAGGACAAGAGCAAATGGTCTCAAGTTGTGCCAGGGGAGGTTTAGATTGGATACTAGTAAAAATTTCTTCACTGAAAGAGTAGTCAGGCACTGGAACAGGCTGCCCAGGGGAGTGGTTGAGTCCCCATCCCTGGAGGTATTTAAAAGACATGTAGATGTGGTGCTTAGGGACATGGTTTAGTGGTGGACTTGGCAATGCTAGGTTAACAGTTGGACTTGATGATCTTAGAGGTCTTTTCCAACCTAAATGATTCCATTATCCGATGTTTCTCTGTTTCTTTGAGCTTTATGTGCAATGTTGCATTTTGATTAATATTTTTGTGGTTATTTACCTTTCAAAATAACCAAATCTAAATTGGAACAGAACTCAAAGCACATTGGCAAAAGGATGTTTATATATGCTAATGCTTTCTAATTAGGAAGAAAAAATTGCTAAAAACTAAGATAATGTTTTACTAGCACTACAGTTACTCTGTCTTTAAATATATGCAGTGCCTTCCAGGCCATAGAGAGTTTGAGTGGAGAACAGCAGACCAACATGTTCAGTAGACAAGACAGCTACCCATTCTTCTCCTCTTGAACACCAACTCTTGGTCCAAGGGAAAATCTTCTTGTGAAAATGGAGCTGTGGTACTGCTGGCTTTGTGGAGAAGAGGGTCACAGTAAAATTATTTCACTTCCTAATTACTGCAAAAAAATGCAGGTCACTTCTTGGGCAAGAGTAAGGTGTTTCTTGAGCTCCATAGGCATGATGTCTGTCACTGACTGTCAGAAAGGAGAAGAGAGGGAGAATCTCCCAGCCAGGCTGTCTTTAGGTAGGAGCCAAGAACCGCTTTACGCAGCCCCTCAAATGTGGCATGGGGAGGGAAAGTTCCTAGCCTTTTGAAGGCTGCATTTTCCTTTCCTGTCTCCTTCCTGAAGTGTTCATAGTGAGTGGAGATTTTCCCTTCAGGTCTTTATGTGGAAAAAAATAATCTGTTTCCAAATTAAAGATTAAGAAAGTAAAATGGTCATTGCATAGTCTCTTCTTTCATCAGTTCCCCTTTCTTTTTCTTTTCTTCCCCTCATTTCTTTTATTTTCTTTCTTCATTCATTGCTTGCCTTGCTTTTATGATTTGTGATCTTCTACTTTTCGTCTGGCTTTCCTCACCCTTTCCTTTGTTTGGCTTCCCTGATACTGTTTCCTTGTTTCTTTGTCATCTGACATCATGATCAAAGCTAACATTTGGGAATTCAGGGACTACTACACAAGTTTTCTCCATTTTCAAATAGAGAAGATGGCTTACAGGATGCAGACATTACTTTCCAATCATTTAGGTTTTCTTCAGTATTTGAATTTCACTGGAGAACAATTTTCTGGTGATGGCAAGGCACTGAAACTCATAAGAAAGACAGGCAGCATTCAACTACAGTATTCAAATCTTTAGTGGCAGGGTTTTTTTAGTCAAGCAGGTTTTGTTTCCAGATCATTTCTTACAGAGGAACCCACCACATTCCTGGACCATTGGAGGGTTCGCCCAATGCTCCAACCTGGAGTCTGACAGAAACTTCCTCAAGGATTTACATGTTAGAAGAAGGAAAGGTCCTTCTCTGTTCTATTTTTTCCCGCTCTGTTCTGCCTCTCTTTCATTTCCTGAGAGGCAGAGATCTTCCTTCTTGCTTCATCCCTCTACACTTCTTGTCCACTTTTTCACTTTGTTGAAGTTCTTCTTTGCCATGACTGTCAAGCTTCTCAACATATAATCTCTTCAGAGTAATGGCTATCGTCTCTTCTGTTTTTGCCTTCAAATTATCAAATTCCCTTTCTAAGGGATGATAAGCTGAACATTTCAAGCTCAGTTATAACACTTGAATGCAGTAGCTCTGCCTCATAGACAGAAAAATGAGAAATAAAGGAAAGTGTGGTTATGAGAGGTGATAGCTCAGTAAGGCTCTCATCATGTACCAGTGGGACATACATTGTGTGCAAGCAGTTATCCATTGCCGTGCTTCTCAATAAGAAATGTTTTGGTTTTCTTTCTGTTACTAAATTATATTTTAAAAGACAGTGGGGAGCAGAAATTGTATTAGTATATATTTATTATAGAATTACACTATACAATGATGCTGTATATAGTATTTTTTACATATTGTGGCATTATTATTAAAGTGGCTTCCACTCAAAATTCAGTAGCACTAGCTGGAGAGCTATATCCTAAAGCAGACGACAATCTAATGCGTCATTGACACTCTGACAGCCCCATGGCACAGAGTAGGACTGAGAAACTGCTTCATCCATGGGTGTGAGAGAGCCCAATGATCTAAAGGCTTGTTCTAAAGTCCCTTCATGAAACCATCCATTCTGTCATGTGATTGGCCTGTTCCTGTGTGGCTTTATGCTATTATAGGAAATCACACTATGTAGCTTTTTTTTTCCTTTAGAAAGCTGAACGTCACTGTCTCCCGTGCTATACTCATATCTTGAGCTACTCTGTTGTCTTTTAAAGTAGGCCACATGTTTTTTGATTAATTTATGACTAATATTACCTTTTAAAATCAAGTCTACCTTTATAAAATTGTGATTTTTATCCATTAAAAGAATTAAACATTTTAAACAGAAAAAATTGAACTCAGTAAATAAATAAACAGATTGTTTATTACACACCCACCTTCCAGGCTGATCTTAGGCCTTTTTTTATCTCTGTGCTCTCAGAGATTGAGAACATTAGATTGATGCTCAGAACATCATGTCACTTCCCTGTATCTAGCACTGTATCTATGTTTACTAAAATCTGCCTTTTAAAATCCATGTTAAAATACGGGCTGGGTGAAAAACATTAAACAGGGCTGGGTTGTCAATTGGCTTGTACCTGCAGCCAGTAAATCCTTGCAAAATAGCAGGTAAAGTGCAACAGCAGAACTATTTGAAAACAATCATACTCAGCACACAGAGGTATGAGTCACTAGATAAAGCTAAAAACAGTGAAAATCAAGCCTGAAGTCTAATTCAGCACCTTTGCATTCCTTTCAAAATGCAAACAGGCCATAAACCCTCCACTGCCTGGTTAAACAGTTAGTTTACAATTGCTTTGTATCAAGTGCTCAGCACAAAGTAGGTTGAATATACTAGCAAATATATCCCTCTTCATTTCTACTAGCTGCTTGTAAAAGAGTAATAGAATGGATACTGTTCTTTTAGTTTCTTTAATTCCAAATATGGGATTCATGCCCTCCCAACTCTCATTTAGGGGTAGATTTTCCATACAGTGCTTTCTAAGCAGCACAATGCCCCCAGATTATAATGGGGCCTGTGCAGCATAAAATCCTGCAGCGCTTTGAAATTAAGCTTAAAACCCTGCAGTGCTTTGGAAATGATGGATTTTTATTCAGTGGTATACATTGGCACCAGAGCGGAGAAAGGCCCGGGGAGTTTCACAAATATTGCTGGGACAGGATGAAGGCGTTTCACAGAGGACCTATCCAAGGAACACCATTTTGTGTTGACTATACCTGCCATAAAAACCACATACCAAACATTTGATACACTTTTATGTAACATTACGAAAGAATAATTCTGGCAGACCCAACACAGAAGCAAAATTTCTGCTTGTCATAGTATTAACCTGTTTACATGTCAGATGCCCTTCTTTGCCTTGCATATAGCAATCCCTATCATTTTTTTTTAATTATTTTTAAGCCATCTTTTCTGATGGGATGGTTTTCAAGATATTGAGTTGCAGACTGGATCTGAAATGAAAAGATCTAACCATTTGTTATACAGCTGTAGTAAACAGGACATTTAATCAACTGAATTTGATAGATGATAGTGCCTGCAACTGAATTGGATCCTAATTCTGAAGCGAATTCTTTGGCGTCCCACCAAAGCTCTGTAACCTGTGCAATAATTCCCTTTAAGACAAGCCTTTTGTTGTAATGATTGTGGCATTGTAAAAAAGCTAAAGTAATGATAATCATCCAGCTCTGTGGACCATTATTTTTTACATAATTCTTCCTGAACAATATTTCATGGTTCACATACTAAAAATGCTTATGGAAAAGTCCTGTATGTTTCATTCAAAACGGTAACTGTTATGTATTTCCATTATTCTTAAAAAATACTGTATCTTTGTTTTAGATTTTTGGAGAATGTTCAATGCACCTCTTGAAAATATAGAATTCCAGAGCAATTTGGAATAAATTCTAAAGAACCCCATGAAGTTCTATAGGACCTTTCTCTGTGCATGTATATGTGAGACTGTGCATGCATGCGTGTGTGTGTGTTTTCCAAATAGGAATCAATCGTATACTAATTTTGACTTTCAAATACACAACTTCGTTTGATTATGATGGGATCTAGGAGTATGTATGACAGTAGAATACAGTCCATTAGTGATTAAATCTACCAGCTTCAAAATTCTTAAGTCAAAATGCAACATCTTATTGACACATTTCCAATACGAGCAAATGATGAAAACAAAGGCAATTTGATAGATACATAGATAATGAAATTCAGGAAAATATCTGAGCTCAAAGGCATGAGGAACCCACAATGTATGCTACCGAATCAAAAGGTAATATGCTATTTTTGTTTTTTTCTTTATTTGAAGATATGTTTGAAAAATATTTAAGTGGCTATATTCTTTTGAAAACCAAAAAATATATCCAAACCTTTTTCCATTTTTATATATTCTAATACATATCAATGCATGATATCATTTATATATTCCTTTAGTCTCATTTGAGATATGTTAATATTTATCGATTTGAACAATTCAATTAATCATAAGCCTTCCTTACTTCAGAAATATTTCAGAGTTCAAAATAATGTTTAGCCTTTTAATGAGGTTGATAGTGGTAGGTGAAGTCTTTACCGTAAAAGCACATTGGATATTTTTCTGCATATTTGACATCTAGTTCTTTACATCATGTGATTCCCTGTGTCACTTGTCTCACATTCGTGGCATTTTAGTTTTTGTTAGAAGTATCAGCAGCTTTTATGGCAATAAGAAGCTGTGAACATGTTATGGGTCCATGAGCAAGCTGCTTGAATGGATCTTATTTTGCGCAATGATACAGTTGCTTTTCAGTGAGCTGAGAATCAAGTCATGTCTTATGTTAAGTAGTCATGACATTATATCCAGCTGAATTTATTACTCTTTCTGTTAAGTTTTTCTGTGAGCAATCACAATACTGACAAGGCTGCCATGTTAACATTTTTAAGCAGCTAGTGGGGTTGATTTGCCTACAGGCTCCCAGGGGACAGTGGGTGTTCCAATCATTTTACTAAAAGAAGTGACAGGCTGTGCTCTCTCGAGCAACTGTGCCACTTTCTTTATGCCTCTAGATTCTTCCATCTCAGCAGGAAACTTAATATTTTATCAGAAACATTAGTATAGATTTGCAATGTAATATTAAACTGATTTAACTTTAACTTTGCAGCTCTTCAATTACTGATCTTGCCATGTATAAGCACAAGTTCATGAGCCATAGAGGACTTAATTTAGCCTGATTTTCAGTACCTTCTCTACCTTTAGGGTAGAAAGAATTGATTTATTTCTTAATATAACTATGGGGTTTAGGATTATATTTAGCTTTTAACCAGAGACTTTTGTTAATAAGACAGCACTAATAACTTACCCTTTTCTTGAAAATACTAATATGCAAGCACATTAGTCATCAACCCCACTTACACTGTAGCAGCTTAACTTAAAGCAGTTGAAGATATTACAGATGCATAGACTATTGGCTTTAAAATTGTTTATATTTTAAGTATTAAGCGCATTTCCATGGGGTACCCCCCCCAATGATAAGTGTGAAATATCATTCAAAATGCAGTATTCTAGACTTAATGAAGTCAGTGAGAATTCTATGCCAACTCTAGTAGCTTCATGGCTTTGCTCTTTGTGGAAGGACTCAAGCACTTGAAATTACTGCAGTATGTTGCTCGATGTCCAGATGGAGATCAGTGACAAGTGGTGTCCCTCAGGGGTCTGTACTGGGGCAGTGCTGTTCAATATATTCATCAATGACATAGCGGGATTGAGTGCACCCTCAGCAAGTTTGCAGATGACACCAAGCTGAGTGGTGCAGTTGACACACCTGAGGGTGTGTGAGGGATGGGATGCCATCCAGAGGGACCTGGACAAGCTTGAGAAGTGGGCCTGTGTGAACCTTATGAGGTTCAACAAGGACAAGTGCAAGGTCCTGCACCTGGGTCGGGGCAATCCCCAGTATCAGTACAGGCTGGGGGATGAAGGGATTCCAAGGAGCCATGAGGAGAAGGACTTGGGGGGACTGATAGATGAAAAGCTGGACATGAGCCAGCAATGTGCTCTTGCAGCCCAGAAAGCCAACCATATCCTGGGTCGCATCAAAAGAAGTGTGGCCAGCAGGTCGAGGGAGGGGATTCTGCCCCTCTACTCTGCTCTAGTGAGACCCCACCTGGAGTACTGCATCCAGCTCTGGAGTCCGCAGTACAGGAAGGACATGGATCTGTTGGAGCTGGTCCAGAGGAGGGCCACAAAAGTGATCAGAGGGCTGGAGCACCTCTGCTATGAGGAAAGGCTGAAAGAGCTGGGGTTGTTCAGCCTAGAGAAGAGAAGGCTGCAGGGACAACTTATTGCAACCTTTCAGTACTTAAAGAGGGCCTACAAGAAAGATGGGGATAGTCTTTTTAGCAAGGCCTGCTGTGACAGGACAAGGGGTAATGGTTCTAAACTAAAAGAGGGTAGATTCAGACTAGATATAGGGAAGAAATTTTTTACCATGAGGGTGGTGAAACACTGGAACGGGTTGCCCAGAGAGGTGGTAGATGCCCCATCCCTGGAAACATTCAAGGTCAGGTTGGATGGGGCTCTGAGCAACCTGACCTCGTTGTAGATGTCTCTTCCCATTGCAGGGGGGTTGGACTAGATGACCTTTAAAGGTCTCTTCCATCCCAAAGCATTCTATGATTTTATGATATTCAGAAATGAAATCCAGATACCTTTTGGTTTTGTTTTTTTTTTAAAAAAAAGATACTTTAAATCTCAAGACTTCCAGAATATAGTTTCAGACTTGCTGCAAAATGCACCCATCTCTGTGGAGCTGAACTGCTCAGCATGTCACTTGCCTCCAAATCTGTGTATGATACAGAAACCAGATATTCCCCCAAGTATCAACTCTGAAGGGCCTAATCTGTACTGTGTTCTGAGAGCACATCTAACCTATAGTGACAGAGCTAGCCTCCTCACAAAAAATGCTTAACACTGCATTTTTTTCCCCTCTGGGAGCCAGGCTCTGGGTGAAGAAGGGATAAATTCATAAGTTCCCACTGTCAAGTTTTGTACTACAGGTCTTCAGGTTAAAATGTGGTTAGGCGTCTTCTGTTTTTATGAAACCAGCAGAAAATAAAACTCAGGACTAATTCATACAAAGCAACATCTGTGATATTCAAATGCTGTCTTGAGATAATTTAAATTTTAATGTTTTTTTTTGCTTTCTGATCCTGTGTGAAACCAAACTGCCTGTCAGTAACACCTTCTTAAACAAAGATTATAACATACCAAGCATTTGTGCGTGAAAGTGTTGATATTAATTATCATTCCATAACAGGAATGTGCTGTTGATTGTAATAGGTTGTAGTCACATGTTTAGAAAATTCTCAAGCTGCACTCCTTCAGCAGCAGCAGTTAGGTCGGTCCTCGATCAAAGACTTCAGCAGATGGTAGGAGTGCATCACTTGTACAGCCCCACTGCTCTCAGTGACGAGGTGGAGCATCCAGGGGTGCCTTGGGATCAGTGCACAGCACTGCTCCTTGCCACATGGAGGAACTAACCGTAGATGCATCATTTTTCACACTGACTGGTCTGCATTCTTGTCTTAAAAGCGCTATTTTCTAATACTGGACTCTATTCTATACAGATTTCATAACAAAATACGATCTCTGAAACGGTACGTTTAACATATATGTCAGATTTTTTGGATTCTTAACCACAGTGTCAATTTTCATTTAAATGAAAAAGAAGAGGTCACACTAGTAAAGCTGTCTACATTCAGATTCTTGCTAAATTCTTTGTCGTTATACTCTTTCCCTTGTGATGTACTTAGGACATACTGTGAGGTGAAGAAATATACTTAGAAAATGTGAGGTTTCAGAGTTGCATTTTAAGCCAGAGGTCTTATAGATTTCCAGTCACTTAAATAGTTGAAAAGTATCATTTAATTCACAGAAAGATAAAGCTTGGCTATAGACTATACAATTAAGCAGATGAAAGCAGTTAGCCTTATTAAGCCTCATTTTCATATATCACATAGCATGAAAGGCAACATTTTTTCATTTTTGTATGGTCTCACATTCATGCCAGGGTTACGGGGAAGATCACAGCAGATTTTGAAAAGTTTGTGATGCATTTATTACATTTAATGAGCATGCAATATATGGCTCCTCAGCCTTGGCTGACATTTTGAAATTAGACTTCCAGCAGTGAAATCTTGTCAGGAATGGGTTTTAGATTACTCAAGCTTTCATGATTAGAGCTTTTTGTACATAATGTCAAGTACAATCGTCAGTTAAAAGCTAAATGAGCATACCATTGTTAATGCAGTAGCAGCACATAGACTAGACACTAGAGAGTTTAATTTTTTGCTGACTTGGAAATTAACTTTATTCTGAACTTTATTCACAGTTCTATTCTTGAATGTATGTAGAGACATAGAGGAGAAAGATCTCTGTATAGATTTAAAAACTGTATTTTAAACTGTTTACAGTGTATATGGTATTAGAAGAAGTTATTTAATTGAGTTATCAAGAAAACAAAATATTATTTATATCTTAATTTCTTCCAGATTATCCGCCATGTATACATGTGCCTTCTGTATGGTAGATATATATTTGTACCTAAGTGAACTGTAACTACCATAGTCTTTTTAAAATTTTTAATACTTCTGTCTTGCAACAGCAACATTAAAGTCAAGAATTTACAATTATGACCAACCTGAAAAACAACTATGTATTTTTGAGTAACAGACATACACAGACAAATGAAATGACATGTGCATAATATGTTTTCTCATGTTATGCACATTAATTTGTACTCAATTAATCCAATGGCTGTCTAAAATCCCAGTTGGATCTTTTATATGGATAAAGCAGTGTCTGAGCCAGCTAAGTTATCTCAGGCCCAGATACACAGTAAAAATTTAGGTGTTAACTCAGTAATATGGAAGTTTTTAGTTATAAAAGCCATAAAACGTAATGATGTCATCTGTGCCCTTACATAAGATGGCTAGACTCCACTGTTCAAAGTGTAAAAGTTAAGATACCTGAAAAAAGGTGTGCACAGATATCAGTGTGCTGAGTCAGCAATGCTGACACTAAAAATGAGAAAACATTGAGGAGAGATTTACAGCTCACTATTGCAAGCTTAGCAGTTCTACCTGCTTGAGATTCATAACGAGAAAGCCCGCTCCTCATTCAGGTCAGCTCTCCCTCCCTTTTTACATGGCGTCTGAGAGTTAAAGTACTTAGGTGGGATGTGTAGAAGGGATTCTTGTCCTTCCTCTTCTCAATTAGGAGCCAGAAACACATGTTCCTGTGCCAAGGAGTGACCAAACATTTTCTTGTTGGGTGTTTTGAAAGGGTTTCTTCTCAGTCATTTCTGTGGAAGAAGTTTCCCTTTACATAAAATATTTAAATATTAGTTGGAATGGAGGCTTGAGACCAGGTCTCATGGGAAAATATCCTGTTAACAAGTTTAGAGTCACTCTTCTTCCCTTTCTTCTCACTATCAAACTATAATCTTCTTTTTGTCTCACTGAATAATCACTATTATCAACAGACGAAAAATCTCCATAGAAAGAGGAAGAAAGGCAAAGTCTCTGCCAGTTCTGGCAGAGCTATTCACATACTGGTATCTCCCCACTGGTATGACAAATTTTCTCTAGCCTTGCTAGGATGTGGGGCAAGCACAGTGTACAATCTATAAAGCTTATTCCAAAATTTTAGGAAGTGGAACTTCAAATTTATTGTCTCCCATTCAAATTCTGTCCAACATCAGAACTTATGGAGTTCTGTACATTCCTCCTGGCAGAAATCAGTGTGCCTTGAGAAACATCCTGGTAGAAAATAAATGCCTTCTAAATTAGGCAGCAGCAAAGCAGGGACTATGAAGATCTGCATTTTGGCACCTGAAGTGATAGGGACCTAAGTACCTTTGTAAATACAAATTTAGTTTGCCTGTGTTGTGGTAGCTACTCATACAATATCTATAAGATTTGTCCTATAGATATTAAAATTAGATCAATCTAAAATAGTTTTATATACTCTTTCTTGGATATACTATACAAATGAAAAGTCAAATTTTTTTTTATATGACTGCCATACAGCATATGTGAACAGGAAGAGCAAGGCTGGATGTGTAGACAAACTGATACAGTTTTCAACATTTTCCTGCAAAATGAATCCTCCTGACATTTAGGAAACAAACAAACAAACAAGACTTTAGAACTGTGTTAGTTTTAAGCTAGTTTCTATTTTTTGACAAGTTTGTGAACTGCATTTGTCTGTCCTTGGCTCTCGTCTTGCCTTGCTATCACTGTGAGCAAGATGTGAGCTCCAATCACACGAAACATGAGTTTTCAACTAAAAGATTGGTCTTTGTTTTAACTGTTACAACTCCGCCATCCCAGCACCAATTAGTATGTTTTGTTTCTTTTTTAATTGATTAATTCCTCAGTACAGTAGAAGCTAATTAATGGTTTAAGTATTTTGCTACTGCCAATGTTTCTTGAATGTATATATCCTCAGAATTTATCTGTCAATGGGAGACCATTATCTTGTGACAACATTTTAATCCACTGAAATTTTCTCTTAATTGCCTTGAATCTTAATATGTGTGTTTGATTTTACCAACTATTACTAACCAATGTAAATATTTTTTCTCTGTTCTGTTTTCTGTACCATTTGGTGACAACATGTTTTCAGCAATACGTATTTTCTACTTTTGTATGTGACCACTGTTCTTTAAAATGTAGCAATTCTTGGTGCTATGAGTGCCCCATGAGGCAAGACCACAAGGCACTGAGCCAAATAGATTACTGGAATAAGCAGGCCAACTTCCATTGACTTTGCCAGCATCGGGCCAATTTATACGAGTGTCAGATTTGGTTTATCTCATTTCATCTGACAAAGAACATCCCATCAGTCTACATACTTTGCTTTTGATTTAGCAATTTTAGGTTAGTAACTGACTGTGGCAGGTCATGCTTTTTTTTTTTTTCTGAAATGGTGCAGTCCTCTAACGTCAGGCTGCAGAGATAAAATAGCCAGAAGGCTATTTCAAGTAGCCCTTGGAGGATCATTTCAATATGATCTTTTCAGCCCAGGGTAGTAATATTGTTGTCACATAAGACCAATCACAAAGCCAACAACTGGACCAACTGAGACTATAGCAATAAAAAAAGGAGACATCATTCTGCATTCCTCCCCCGCCCCCATCCAGTAGTGACCGAGGGCTCCAGGTGAGGCCCATTGCAGCCTTCTTTGGAATATACCAGTTCCCGGGATATTCCAATAACAACCATGTGTAGACCAGCACCAAACTTATTACAGTGAAAAGATTTTTTTGTGTGCATGCATCTGTTGCATACCACTTCCTGAATTGTGCTCTATATGTTGTCACCACATGCAAAGGCCTACCCTGGAACATCTGAGATTTACTAAACTAAACACATAATAAAGTAAAGGCCACAAAATATTGACAGGACTCTAATGACCAGGAGAATTAAAACACAGTCTAGAGTTTCACCAGCTAACTCCATTAACTTCAAGACAGTTACATAGGCTGAGGCCAGGCTGGTTGATGCTTCTTAAAGCAAGACAATCCTGAAAAAGAGAGAAAACACATACCAGTTTTCCACCTTCCTGAAGGAGTGTGGGGAAACATTTGCAAAGCCTGTAATTACATAAGAGTGCAGAGGGCATGCATTGTCAGGGTACTGTGTTGGCCATAAGGTTAAACCACTGTTCATATTTTGAAAATATAGTGACAAGCAGAGAAATGGAAGTGTCCAGGTACAACTGGCATGCAACTCATTAATGTGTCAGAGCATTTTTGTCATCTTATTTTGAGTTTGAGTTTTGAACAAAAGACAGTGTGTTTTAGGATAACCAGTGACTTTATGATGCCTCTTAGTACTGATGGAAGCTGCAGAGTTCTTCTCTCTGTTCTCTCTGCCTTAGAGAACACAATTAACAGATTTAGAAAATATAATTTAAAATCTTCAAAAATCAAAAAAGATATTAAAAGCAGTGATAATTTCAGATTCTGAACAGAAGTTCCTCGAAGTATCAAAATGGGCTGTTCTGGATCAGAATTCATCCATTACTGGAAACTTGTATTAGCAGGAAGTTAAACAGAAATGAACAATGAACTCCAGTTCATTCCGTCTCCCTTTTTTTGACTGCACTCTCAGGTATCCTTTCCTACCTCCTTTGGAGAGAGCTAACAAGTTCCCTGACAAGGCGAGCCAGCGAGGCTCAGTCAGTATCTCAGTTAGTCTCCCAAGAGTCACAGCAGAATAAAACAGTCACTCTCATGCAAGAGGAATTAAAAAGAAATGTTGTATTAAAATTTTGTTTTAAATCATTACGGGTGGTGAGAGCGAAGTAAAACTAGAAAACCACCTTGTAGGAAGCACAATATTGTATCTCCTGTTTTATATTTCTAGGTCGATTTCAAGATTCCTTGCACTCTAAGTTGATCAGTAAAAATATCAATCATGGTGTTCTCTGAGGTTTCCAATATCTCTTCCAAGTATAAAAATAATGAAGATTAAAACATTCTGACATTTAAAGGGAGGAGGGAGGGAGCCCTGAAAGGATCTCTTTCTCAAAATCAAAATTATTCAGTTACTGCCTGAATATTTTCCATAAATGTGAAGTTTATTCTCAAATTATCTTGAAGACAAGTCTGAGCATAAACTACTGAAATTGTAGGAAGAATATTGCTTTTACCGCAAATCTTCCCAGCCATTTACAACCAAATCAGATCAATGCCACCATGTTCCTTTCAGGACAGTCTTCAGAATCCTCTGAATATCTTTAAAGCTTTCTTGAGTCTCCAGTAATTAATTGAGATTACACTTATGCATTTATTTGCATTCATCCCTTCCAACATATAGGCTAACACAATAATGAACAGAAGGTATGAATTTTTACCCAATTAACTGAGAAAAATTAAAGGCCTGAACATAACAAAGTCAGAACCAGATACCATAATTTTTCAGAACGGAGTTGTGCAATGACAGTTTTCATTATCCACTTCTGTCCGGGCAGAAAGGCTTATCTGTTTGCTTAGTTCAGCATTACAATGGCAGGAGATACCTTCCTCTTCCGTCGCATCTAAACACAATTAGAAGATGATGCAACTAGCATGACTTCAGTACATCACTAGCTTCTCTCGCTCTGCTTTTTTTCCTGCATTCATCCCTTGTCAAGCCAAGCAGGGGAAACTCATTTAATGACCTGTCATGATAGGTATAGACACACCATACACAATTTGTGAAAATACATATTTTGGGATTGGTTTACAGATTTATTGCTAGTATATATCCTACTACCCTGCTGTAACAGAGTACATTTTCAAGCTGCATCCCAAAAATACCACTTTTCAGTCTTCCCCATCAAGAAAAGACCCAGGTGTGAAATATTCACTGAAGACATGTAGCTGCAGACTGTGGGTAAGGGCACATCCCTGACAAAGGAGAAGCAGTATTTCGGAGACAACCTGCCCCATGGAGCCTCCAGGGAAGAGTGAGCCTCCCCAAATCCAAATGCAATCAGAATGCCCATTCTGGACCTTTAGCTTTTTAAAGCTATTGGCTAAGCCTGCTAGTAAATGAGGTTTTGAAATTCCTCCCTGTTGCACCTGAACCATTAGCAGTGTCTTAGTTTAAGGGAAGGTTGCATAGCGAGTTACTGGTAGTCTATCAGCTACACTCGATTACACTCTATCAACTGCTGGCAATTTTTTTTACAGCCGTAGTCTCTCTCTCAATTTTCTCTTTGATCATCTTGTTGTAATAGAAGAGAGCTCCCATCCATGTGAGTCTTGCAGAGGAATCTCTCTGTAGCAAATCTCTCTGAACTAACACCAGGCACTGCCGATTTCTTAAAGCACTAATAGCTTTTTTTTTAAATCAAAATTGTCTTGTTTATACATTATATAGCTTAGTGATGAGAGCCTGCTATCAGCTTGGCTGTGTTTCTTTCATATAGCAATGTCGTCTTTTCCAAAGTAGAGGATGACAGTTGATCTTTACATGCTTACAGACTAATGACAGCTACTCAGAGAGAAGCATCTGCCAATATAGAGAATATTGAGTTCTCTCTCATACCTACAAATCCCTGCTTATAACGCTCTTTTCCTTATCTTGACAATATTGTACAAGCTTTTCCATTTCAAGATTCAGACTTTCAGTTTTCTCTCTGCTTACCCACATATGCTGTGCAAGTAATATCCCTTGTATCTCTGTCATTACAAAAAAATCACATCACTCACATAAGTAAGATATAAGTTAAAACTGATAAACTCAATGCTTAAAATACGGTCTTTTGGAAATTATGACATTACAAGATTTCCCAGGCTGGCCTTCCTAGCTCAGGTTTCATCTGGTGAGGGAAAAGTAAGCCTCATCATAGCTCATCATTTATAATAACTAAGTAGTAAATGTGGGTTTTCTTCTCGGGGGGTGGGGGGGAGAGGGGCAATATTTTTGCTCTATACACTTCCAAAAGACATTATCAGTTAATATTTTAATGACTTGATCATACCTGCCTCTGAAGTTTTACCATGTTAAGTAGTTTTCCTTAGAGTCAGCAGTTGAATGGTAGGAGTAACTGAAGGGCCTTACAACACCAAAGCCAAAATTTAACAGGTGTGATCTGTGTGAAATAGTACGCATCTTTTTTGTACAAGTCAGTCTGAACACTATTTGCCCACCTTTCTGTTTACAAAGCAAAAGGAGAGTCTGTTATCTGTCCACATTTGTTTGGCTGAGTTGCTGTGTACAGAACATGATATGATGTATTAAATTTTTTCACTTCTCATTTGCCATTTATCTTACAGTGTATGATTTACATCATTTAGTAAAGTGCTGATTACAAAACGTTGTGTAGACTCTTTGTTGTATAAAAAAACCTATTCTGATCAATAAGTAAACTTAAGGTTTTTGAACTTTTTAAAGAAATAAGATATAAATGTATTGTATTTTTAAGACCAAAAAGCTTTCTATGTATTCCATTATAATTCTATATAACTAAAGAGTCCTACAAGGAGTTCTTTTGGGGGAAAAAAAAATATCTGTTTCTTGCATTATTTTAGATTTATCAATTAACCTGCACAAATAGAGTGCGGAGCAACTTAACCTCAGAGCAGTATAATTAATAGATTAGACAAAAGTTCAGTTTTATCTGTGCAGTTTTCTAATACATTATGCAAGTTTTCTAACTCTGAGGCAAGGTCATGGCACCATTATGCTTTCTTTCTGGTTTTGATCAATGTCAGCACATCACATACATTAGCATTTAAGCCACAAGGCAAGCCAATACTTAGGAAACAACCAAAACCAGATGAATAGAAGCAGCCTAAACTCCAACCTAAGTTGCAAGGTAATCATCACAATTGAAAGAAGTCTAACATGGGATGATGACAGCAGTATTCACTAAGAATGGGGGAAACTCGAGTTTCTAGTGAAAGCAGGGAATAAGATGTAAAGTAAAATGGATGGACCATTAAAACAGAAAGAGTCCCAACACACCGACTAGCTGACTTGGCACCCAGTGCAGTGATGTGTTATCCATCATTCACGGAACCTGGTTTCTGGAGCGAATACAATAACACACATAGAACAAGTAGCAGCTAGCAGCAGAATATGCAAGCCTTAGGCTTTTTGGACAGAATATTAGAGTGACAGGGTGTTGCCCTTCTTTAATGATTACAGGACTGGATTGCTTATGGTCATATCTCCTGCATGGTAAAAGATGAGTTCTTTGTCTTTAGAAAAATACCCAAATACACACTTTCTTTGCTATCTCCCTCACTGATTAAGGATCTGAGAGTTCCTTGATGCATACTAAGGTTGGTTTTGTATGACAGAGGAGTATGCCTGGGGCAAATAAGACTAAAAGGATAATACAGGAAAAAAGGACAGTGGCAATACTGAAGAATCTATTCAGAGGAGATTGATAGCTGTAACAGAAATAAAGGAAAGAATACAACAATAGAAGTTAAATAAAACCTAGAAAGATTAAAGGAAAGGTAATTAAAAATACAGAAAAAAGCATAAAATTCAACTAAAAAGTTAATGTTGATGTAAAAAGCACATAGAATTATGTTAATACTTTAAACCATTACTAAACCCCTGAGAACATACAGGTATCAGAAGTGCCCAAAGCCAGACATCAATTTTTATTGTCTTCAAGATGAGCCTATATTTTTCTATATGCAGTGGAGAATAGAGAATATAAAATTCTAGACATAAGAGATAGAAATGTCAGGTGAAGTAGGAGTGGAACTGTATTTGCATAAAATAACCAATAATAACAATAATAGCCAAGTGACTTTGATTAGTGTACTTTTTAGTGTTAAGTCATCTCGCACTTTACTTTCAGTAAATGGGATATGTTTTCAATTACTGTACATGAAACTTTTGCATTAACAGAATATAATGTAATTTGAAATGTGAAGTTTCTAGACCAGCAACTGAGTTCAAGCAAAACTAACTGATGTAGAAGAGGAAGAAATAGTGTTCCTGGGTTTCTTGTGTAACAGAGCCATCTGACACAACAGTGGTCCATCTACCAGTACAGAGAAACGAGTTTCTTGCAAACCCAAAGGTAACACCCATACCCCCACACATATACACACCCTCCAGAAAGAAGCAGTTTTACATGTGTATTTCAGGAGGGCACATCAGATTTTCCAAAGTCACAACCAAATTATTAAAGGTGCTTTGGCATCTAGAGGTGCAGAGCGATATCAGTGAAAAGTTCAGCCTAAAGATGCAGAGTTGGTATTCTTGTCTCTACTTTGACTTGCTTACTCTCTTGCTTTTTTGTGAGTTGTTACTGATACTGGTCATTCATTTCACATATAGAGAACAGCTTTCAAACAAGGAGAATACTGCAGAATTTAAGACAGTTTTACGTGCAACTGCTTATATAAAGACTTTAATGATACTTCTTCAATTTTTTGTTTGACATCATCTTATCCATCACATTGCACCTGGAATGACTTTATTTGTCCTGAATCATCACCTGTAGAAACAATGTCTATTTTTTAATATTGGTGCTTCTGTAAATGCCCATGGAATGTGTTACATTACCAAAAGCTTTTTCCTATTAGATGACCTAATTTTTTCCTGCTTTCATATAAGATTTTTTTGTTCTGTCTGCAGTGAATAAAGAGAATAATTGATCCCTGATATTTTAATAGGAAAGGTCAAAGCACATTTGCATAGTATCCCGGCTTAATTGCTGCTATACTAGTACCTTAATACGTTTTGTATAATATCAGCAGTTATGAAGAGTAATAAACTGCAAGAATTCAGACTGTGAGGTTTGCTGTATTCCCAACCCCTATTTAATTCTGTAGTAATCTCACACGACTGTGCAGGGGTGAAAAAAAAGTCTTGTTAAACTATGGGGATCTGCCAAATACATTGTGGACATCCAAAACATTTTAGTTGAAAGTACTACACTATGAATAATTTGACACAGAATTATTTGGAAGCCTTAAATAAAAGGCTTGACTCTTTACTGCCAAAGATTCCATGTAACCATTTATTCCCACGCAAAGAGGGTCTAAGTGCCACAAACCCAGAACAACCGTGTTTACTCCCACTTTGCACTCATATTAAGCAAGTGTAAAAAATATATATGTATATATACAAAGGCACTTAGTGCTTATTCATCAAGTGGATGGATGAGTACTAAGGCATGCAAGGGCTGGAGAGGTTCAAGTAGTAGAAAATATGAAAAGATTCCAGGTTTAGCTGAAACACACACAGGTAATGCAAAGTCAAGGTAAGGGGAGACATAGAAATGTTAGTATTCCTGAATCTGTAAAACTGAAAAAGAATCTGAGTCTTTTACTATAAAAGCTATTTATTAAAATATATAAATGTAATATATAGATAAAATATTTCATGACAGCTTGTCTGTGGAAGAGGACAAAGTAAGCTGTCTATTTTTATAACATTTTCCATGAAGATATTAGTGATAATTAAGAAATGCATTTAGTTTGATCTTTGTCTTAAAATTCCATATAATCCTCAGACTCAATCAAAGGTATGTGTGGTTCTCATAATTCAGTGTCTGGGAGTTTCACATCCACCACTGATTTGTCCTGGCAGTGCTTCTGGAGGGAAGTATTAGTTTTCCCACTTCACAAATGAGGCAGGGGTGAGAGGGACCACCAGTAATATTTCATATAATAGGTACCCAGGCATGTTTGAGCAAAAAGACATTATAGAAACCTTTCTGCAATTTTTTACTTCTAAATTAAGCTTTCAGGCAGTAAGGGAAGCATTAATCAGAACATTTTCGAGAGAGAAAATGAGATCTGTGTTTTGTTACAAGGATTTCAGAAACTGCGTGGCTTTGTCTATCCATCTATAATTAAATGGGCAAGGAAATGTTCTCTGGCCCTGAGGACAATCCATATAAACTCTTGCCTTCCAGAAGAGGCAGGCTGCATCCCTACTGCCTGTTGGCCTGTGCTGTCCCATGCAGCGTGATGGGTATTGCGCAGGGGGATGTTGCTTGGCAGAGACCATGGCAGGGGTCGTGGTAGCAGCTCAGCAGTATGGGTAATCACCTGCCAGGTGCTTGGACCCATAGCCTGGCCCTGCTTAATTTGGTAGTATAAATATAGCCTGCATTTTGCGAATATTGACTTGGTTTTGGTATAATATGGTGTGATGAGGTCTTGAAACTGTAATCAAGTTGATATATCTGACAAAGTCACTGCTACAGGAACTTTCATATGTTCTTCTTAGGAAAAAAAAACCAAACAAACAAAACAAACAAACAAAACAAAACAAAACAACAAACCCCAAAACAAAGTCTAAAATAACAACACTAAAAACACTACATGCCACTTGTCAAAGAGTTTTCTAGAATCTGGTAAGGTATATTTTTAATTTGCCTACATTCATCACCTTATTCTCCTAGTCTGAACTCACTTAGAGCAAGCTACCACACAGGTTATTGTTCTTGGTGCACTGACTTTGCTTGCATCCTTGTGTCACTCAAATTTTGGAAGAGATCTCTGCCTGAAGTACAATATGGATTAGACAGTGCTGTCTCCTCAAAATTTGGCCATCAGTTGTGTGAAAATCAGTTCAGTCCTTCCAATACAATAGTAAGTTTGTTAGATGCTGACTTCATTGATACCTCCCTCTTTGGCAGAGTTGGACAGGTTTCTGGCAAGTCTAGTCCATTAGTTGTTCATCTCTAATTTGTTGAAATTAACTGTCAGATGCTGGGATTATTTCCAGGACAAGGTCAATGTAGACCTGAAAATCTTTCTTTAAAGCCTTTTCTTCTTTTGTTGGTAGCTGCTTAACTTAAGCAGTGCATAGTGGCTGCTGTCATGAGTGTTTTTGCCTTTGTGTTCAGTGCTAAAAAAAATTAGGCAAAATCTTGAAGTCTAATGTAGAATGTCATGCGAGAATTTCAAACCCAAGAATTCCACCAAGTGTTTATGGCTTTTTCAATGTTAAAATGCAAGAGGAAAAAAATCACCTGCAAACGTCTCCTTTTCCACTTGAGATTATCAGTCAGTTTCTGTAAAGGATTTTCATATGGCCATAACTGTTGCCTGGTCTTCTTCCAACTGTTTGGTGTTTGTCTATGGCATGCTGACCACAAGAAGCTGTGCCCAACATTGCTGTTTTTATAGAATAACTCTGTAAAAAAACATAAAGAATCTTAGAATGGTTCTTTTATTTTGTATTTTCCTGTGGCTTGTTAGAGTCATGTATGTGACTCTATAAATGTAAGAATTAAAAATAGTCTGTAAAAAATTCTCCATTTATTTGTCATAACTAGGTATCGTCTTAAATTAGAAACACCCTGGATACTAGACGTTCATCTAAAAGTGGCTGAATTTCCTGTTTATTCATGTCACGCTTATGAATTTCCAAATTCATATTCTTATTCAGAGACATATCAGCTTGTTGGACCTCAAATCTACATTTCTTAATCTACCATATTCATTAACATCTCTGCTGTGAATGTACACATCCTGGTCATATATTCAGATATTTAGAACTCCAGATGAAACTGTCTCTGAGCCACAACCAGTTCTGTTTAAGGAGAGTGGAAAGACACTGGCAATTTGACAGTCTGAATGACTGTTCTGGAGGTGCTCAGGTGGTGAAGATCCACGATGAACATCCATTAGATGCACAGCTTCCTGACAAAGGCTTTGATGCAGGTGTACAATGAAACGGATTCTTTAGCTAGGTGGATTTGCCAGGAACCTATACTAACATCTGACTGTGATAATGCTTTGGCCACTGGCATTCAAATTAATGCCCAGTGAGCTACAGGCAGCACATGTTCTTGTCTGCCTGTCCTTACAAATGCACAACTTCCCTGATGGGCTTCAGTTAATTCTTTCACAGTTGTGACTTTCTGTTTTCCTCAATATTGCCTGATAAAATCCCTGTTACGCTGCTAACATGTAAACTATGTTGCTATTTTTTAAGGCTTCGTGAGACCTCACTTTTCCTAGTGTGAGATCTGGGTCTAAATAAAGCTGTGCTGGCAAACTAGTATCTCTGATGCTATCAGCTATCTTGTCTTTTATTAGTGTCTGCTTTTAACGTTCTGTATTTGCAGGGTTCAGCAAGACTGAACTGCAGCAGCTAAAAGCTGCTCTTTTTTTTCCCTCTCCTGCTCCTGGAACCTTTCAATAAGCTTGGCCTTATCAAATCTAACATTCTTTCTGCCTAGCCTATTAATATGAAAAGTTCCTTGTATTTTGTTGTATCCTTTTCTTCCATTGTCACTCTGGGAAGGGACACATAGGGTCTTCAGCAATGTCATCTGTGGCATACATCAGAACGCTTGCCTGATATTGCCAACTATACTACAAGCCGCTGATGCTGCTGAAGTCTCTAGATGGAGCAAGGCCCTCGCAATGGCCTTTATCACACACCCATTTGTACTCTTGGCTTTATTACTGCAGAGAGCTGGAGCTGAGTTTCCTTCAGAAGATTCCTCTTTCCCTGTTCATTCACCTCTGCAGCAGTGGCAAGGTTTCTTTTTCTTTATTCCTCCTTTAGTCAGCATGATTATTTCCACTCCTTGTGTCACTCTGGATGACCACGTAAACAAAGATGCCTAATATTTGAGCTTCAGCTGAAAAATTCTTAAATAGGGACATTCCTTCTGCTATTGTCCTCACCCTTCTGCAGTTTGGAGTCCTCTCCTCTGGACAACTGCACGGACCACCCACCCAACCCACCGCTTCAGCTGTGGATATAAAGACACAGCTCATTTCTGGTGGTCAAACTGACATTTCCCAACACCAAAAATATCAGTCAAAACTAATCTGTTGCCCAGACAAAACAGGCAAAACCTGCTGACCAGGGTGAGCTTTGCCCTCAAGCCCATCTGTAACTAGCAGGAAGCTCTAACCCAGGCCCAGCTCCAAGGGCCTTATGAGCCTTGCAAACCTAACCTGACCAAACCTCAACACTACAGGGAAAGGGGATGAAATGTCTGTCAGTATTATGGCTTTAGAATAGCCTATGGTGAATGATTCCCTTGCCAGTACAAAAAGGCACACAGAGAGCAAAGATCTGGCCCATTCAGTTCCAGTTGCACTAGGAAGATTATTTCATTAAAATTTATCACCATGTTTTGGCAGATATAATTCCATTAATTCTCTCCGCTTTTCTAATGCAACAAAATATGTGTCTCAAATCCCTCACCTCTGGAATAAGTGATGTATACGTATACCTGTCGTATCAATTTCAAACCAGGGACTAGAAAAATAGGATTAGAACAAGGTGAACCAGTCCAATGGCTAGGATAAACTAAACAAGTGCAAGGCTCACATGGTCCTGCTTAATGGGGTTAAGCCACAAGAAGAGCAGGAAGCAGTAGAGCAATTATTCTCACTTGTGCTTTTTTGTTACAGACATATATATCGCTACTCCCTTTTATTGGTATCAGAATTGTTTTTCTGAAGATGTCTATTTCAGTGACTGAAGCATTCCTTTCCTAAAAACTTCTTATTTTATAAATGAAATAAAAAGAAATACATTTTTAAGAGTAGAATTCTAAGAAATGTGTCTAGCACATACAAGAAAGACTTGGCAATGATTCTTATGTCAAAATTGAGTGGAAAACTCAATATTTCTGTTAATAGAAAATTAATCCTTAATTAATGTCCGTTCATCAATTTGTTAAACTCACATTGCTAAAAAAGAAAAACTCCAGATAGCTTTTACTGGCTACAAATGTGTAATAAGACTATAAGAGATATGTATCTCCAGTCAGCAATTTCAAGAATACTACTTATTTTTTCAACTTACAAAAAAAAACCCACCAAAAAACATAAGCACAAACACAAAATAATTTTAAAAAAAGAGCACGGCAACTTTGTCCCTAAAAAAGACTCCAGTGATTATGAAGGGACAGAAGAGTGATTTTGCTGTTTTTTTCTTTTTCATTTTAAAAGAAGAGAATTTCTATAATTGCCAGGATACCTCTATACAACAAAACAGCTGTAAAGAGCCAAATTTCTTGGCCTGGCTTCCAGGAGCTATGTTACTAGACTTTGAATCATGTAATTTAACCCAAATTTGCAGATAGCCACAGATTCAAAATAACCTGGGAGATCTTCCATGGACTTGCTACTTTGCTTTTCATGACTCTGGACATCTTGCTGAGGCTGTCTGCTGCAGTCACGTAGAATACCAGAAAGCAAAATAATGATATCAACAATATATAGAGCTGTTTTTATAGTGTCTGAATCAGCCTCTATGGCAACATTTTTTAGCCTATTTAGATTTTTTAAAAAATCTCTGTCTTTCTCTCCCCCTTCTTGCATTATTCTGTTGAGTGACAGATATTGATAGAAAGAGAAAACATAATGTCCACATACAAACATCTGTCGAGCTTGGAAGAGTAGGTGTTGGTTTGCTTTATATTTGACCTTTCCCTTTAAGAGATATTTCAAAGACATTCCACTAAACTTCTTTCCTTTTCTTTGAGAAAAAATTACTAAGAAAAAAAGATTGTTTCAACTTGAAATCCAATTACTCCAAATATGCATAGATATATAATTTTTCCTTTTCGAGTCTGAATGTTTTATGAGAGTGATGTGTGTGTCATCATTACTGTTTTATAGTTGAGGGGAGGCAGGTACACACAGGAAAAGAAAAATATTATCCAAGATCTGCCAGCCAGCTAACAGTTTCACTGATTGTAGAGGTAGATTTACGAATTTTCAGTACCTTAACAACTGGTTTCTGATACTATACTTTATACCTAAGCTCTCCTTATTTGGAAGGTTTACAATAGAGCATTTCTGGTTTATTATATCCTTGCCTCTCTTTTCTGTTGCTGTATGAAAAATGCCCACAAACAAGCAGGAAACAGGACTATACCCTAAGAACTGTGAAACTGCCTGCCTCAAAAGGCCATTAAATTCACAGAGAAAAAGAAACCTATATGAAAGTAGACGAAATTTGTTTTTATAAAATCCTGTTCAGTTATATTAAATCAAAATATTTCATGTAAGAATGGTAGGTCTGAAACTTAACATTCTTTATCGGAGGAAAAAAAGATAAGACTGAAGAGTGATGGCTATAATGAAGTGGGGATGATATTCCTGGGCAGTATAGGAGTGAAAGCAGCTGGTGCTGTTTTGGGCTACCTGCATAGAAGAGTTTTGCTGAGGCTCTTGGACCTTTGTGTAAACAGACCAACAGAGGAGTGCTGTTCTTCTTCACAACTATGTAGATGAAAGGGATTTTCTTCACACTGGCAGATTTCTTATCTCTCATGATTTGACCTAATTTTTAAAATTATCTGTATAATTTTGCTACCTGACAGCTTTAGAATATAAGAACAGCAGTATCGGATTAGCTCAGCGATCTGTCTTATTCACTGTGCTCTCTGCATTAACCAGACATATAGGGAAGAGTACAGGAACAGGGAATGAATGATCCTATCTCTGATATGCCTTCCTAACTTTTTGCAGTCAGCAATTTAAAGACTTTCTGAGTCAGGACTGCATCCAAAGCATCCAGCAGTCAGCCTATTCTCTAATCCATTTTAAACTCATTTATCTCTTTGGCTACCTTCAAATCCTAAAGCAGTGAGTTCCACATTTCAATTTTGTGATGTATCAATGACATAAAAATAAAGTAATATGTTGAGCATCCTAGTTCTAACACTTAAATGTTATTTGAATGCAAATCACATTATTTGTATCCTGAGCAGAGTCGTTTGTCTTTACAGCCCCTCACAATAACTGGAAGTAAGTTTTAAAAAGCACCAGAGATGAGACTGATTCATGTGTATCCAACACTCAGACAAAATTGCAGATGATCTGCTGCATCCTGTTGGCTGTTATGTTTCATGCAAAAAACAGAGTGCTGTGATAGAAGCCAAAGTGTCATCATTTCAGCTTCATCAGAGTGTGCTGATATTTTTAAGCACCAGCAATTTTCTCACAAATATTATAAACTCTGCAATTTCTTTAATTGAAAATTTAATATTCGATGGTTTGTGATTTAGAATAAGAAACTACAAGAGGAAGTTTTGAAATTTATATGGTGATATTTTATTGAGATCAATTGAGTAATTAGAATGAGTGTTCTCACCAGAAAAGTTTAAAAAAAAATTCCGTTAGTAATATCAACCAATGCTTTTGTGCCACATATAGACAGAAAGTTGTCTTACAATTGGCCAACTAAATGTAGAATAAAATAGTAAAAAATATTCTTAAAAATTACTTTTAATGGTTAAAAATAGCAAATTTATTTAGAGAAGAGGGGGAGAGAGGAAAAAAAAGCCACAGAATATCCGCCTCATCTGGCTGAAGTCGATTCAACAGTAGTTCTAAAGTAATCAGTAGCAAGCACTTACCATAAAGCCGTCAAAGCATTACTACCTTCAAGGGCTGAAAATAATTTATCTTTAGAAACGGTGTGCCTAGCATGGATTGAGATGGTAATATTAATGAAGGAAAGAACGAGGAAATAGAAGCACACTTAAAGCTAACTAAAGCTAAAATCGATTATAAGAGGCAGTCAGAAACACATGAGTAATTTATTAAGAAATGATAGATTTGGGTGAGTAGTACTGCAAAATCAGTCCTTCTGGTATGTGGGATGAAGATAAATTAGCAGTTTTGTAAACTGAGCAGTTCTGTTTGCCCTTTGACTAATATATAAAACTAGCCTTCAAGAAATGCATTTGCTCTTTTCCTACCTGGCTTTCACTGCTGTACTTATCCCCAAAGCTATATTAAATCTCCTGGAGTAAAGACACTACTAGAATTAAAGTTCTGTCAAAGCATCGTCCTGAGTGATTACGTTATTAGCAATCATGTTTATCAGGTGCCCCGGAGTGCTCAGCTCTGTACCAACACTGAGGGAGAGCACTGGGGGCTCCTCTCTCAAGGGGACTGCAGTCTGAGTCAGGCGCAGAGCAGATACAGTTCAAAACACTAGACCCAAAGCAATAAAGATGTAGTTTTATTTAAGTCTATCCTCTCTTTGGTAAAATATATGTTCATTCATACAATGATCTCACACACCTCGTTAGGGAATACAAATCACCTTCTTACCAAGCATTAATATCTTTCCTGTGCATGTGCATGTGGCCACTGTTCTGAGTGGAGCAGAAGAATAAATAGCCCAAATAAATATGTGAATCTCAGACCATCTTCTTTGATAGGAAAAATACACAAATAAGAAGAATAAAGTACTTTTTGTCCATAATGGGAGCTTTGTACACTGCCTGATTCCTGTTGTTGCTGCTTCTATGTCCACAGCTTGGAAATTGGTAGGACCTTCTTCAGACGGAGCATGTAGCCTTTCTGGTTCCCTTCTTCTCTCTGGAATAGCAAACTTTGAGACACTGTAACTCTTTAAGAGCATAGCTAAAGCCCACCTGGAGAAAGCTGTCATGTTGCTAGGCCCTAGTTCGCTCTGGAGTTTATCCTGCTGAAATCTGTGTTCTCTGTCCAGTGTCCCTCCACAAAATTTTTCCTTCTTCATTTGGAAACCCTTTTTTTCTCCAGCAGGATGTTCATGTTCTTAGACTCCCTAGGAGTTAAACAAAGGTGAAACCAGTATATATGAGGCTTTGCAGAGTTTTGGGGTCCTAACACTCCTTATAGTGACTGCCATAAGAAGAGTATAGTTAGAGCATATAGGAGAAAGAACCTTGTACTCACTGGTATCTGTGAGGAATCCAAATAGTAATGGTGTCCCAGCTCCTCCAGATTGTGTGGACAGGAGTGGATTCACCTCACCTTACATTCCAAGTATGGTCTAACTCAGCTAACCCTTTTCTGTGGCTCCATGGGAAGAATCAGAAGGAAGTGGAATACAGGCAAGCCAGGGCCAACAGAAAGACTGGTGTTCTCCTTCATTGAGGAATCTGGCTTGAAGTAATATGATAGTGGAGCTATTACTAGTTTTAACTCCTCCTGCTGCATCTGATCCCTCTACAAAACCATTTCATTTTTTGCTCCTTTAAAACACACAGGCTGCTATAGTGTTCCTCTTTAATAATCACAACTTTACAAATTTTTATTATCATGCTAAAGAAATCATTGTGAAAGATTCCACAGTGCTTTGTCATAAATATTATTTTGTCATTACCACAAACCTTTTACCCTGCTGGTTTAACATAGCAGATAAAGAGAACTGGATGAATGCGATACCTCACAGAGTTTCCTACTTGCTGGAAGACAATGCAAAGGTATAAGCAGCATAAGTGGTTTCACCTTTTATTAGAAAAAAAAAAAATCTTGACATTTTGCTTTCTTGTGCAAGCAATGAACAGAAGCTAATGTCAAAATATTAACTGAGTGGAGAAGTTGACTTTTTTACCTACTGTTCTCCTTCCCATTCTTAGTCAATTTTCCATGTACATCTATGGTCACAAGCTCTTCTCTGATTGTGGATACTGTTGCTTTTTTCTTTCAGCTTCCGTAAATTATCTAATTACCCATCATGCCAGTACTCATGGTATACAATGACCAGAACTGATGGTTAGACTGAGATGCAAAGTATACCGAGGAACTGTGTCTTTTGAATTCCTCAGTATGCACATGCATCCATTACTATACAATCTTTCTTCCATATGAAAATTGCTGAGATTCCATTAACATCATTAGAAACCCATAATTACGCAATATTTTCCCTCTCCTGTATTTAGAGGGACTTTAAATTTATAGCCTAATTGCTTTAGCTGTGTTTTCCATAAAATAGAGCCCTCTATTAGGAATTTCTTTCTTCCAGCTGAAATTTCACCCTATAGATGAGGCAGCTTCAGTGCCATTACATGGATCTCTATATGAAGTGAAGAAAGAGATGGATGGCCTCTGAAACAACCCATGGCTAATGCATTAAAGGCATTACAAATTAATATCATGATCATAAGAGGAATTAATATGATTCATAATGCTCTTGTATAATGTTTGCATTAACTGTGTTGCGCATGAGCTAGGGCACTGTCAGTTGCCCAGACTGGAGATTCTGTTCACCCCTCACTCCACATTCACTCTTGGGTACACAGGTTGACAGGATCTGGTATAGAGATGTAAAGCAATCTCCTCTGTCTTCTATCTGCTGAAAATTTTGCTTTGCAATGCATAAACCGTCCAAGGCTCTCTCTACCTCCACTTGCTTTTCTAGTGTGACAGTGTGTGCTCTGATTCTAATACTACAGGGAAAGAGTACTTATTTCTGAAAAAAAAGTATTCAGATTTTCAATTAAATGAAACAGTAAAAACTGGTAGTCCACATGTGTACACATATGTATCCCATTAGCAACTTTCAGGTGCATTTACATCATTTTTTTAAAAAGTGCCTGTCTGTGTGTGTATGTCTGTAGGTTATATGAACACTGCTATATGAACAGAGGCAAAAGCCTGTTATCCTGTCTTCATAGGCACACACGCACATGCACACACACACACACTCCACTTGGGTTCAGTGTTACGTTCCTGTACTGGGTCTGGCTGGGATGGAGCACAGGAGCCCATATGGTGCTGTGTTTTGGATTTGTGACTAAAAGTGTTGCTAATGCTGATGTTTTAGGTATTGCTCAGCACTGCTTACACAGCGTCAAGACCTTCTGCGTTTCTCAGCTGCCCTGCCACTGAGTAGGCTAGCGGTGGGCAAGAAGCTAGGAGGAGGCACAGCCAGGACAGCTGACTTCAACTGGCCACAGAGATATTCCATACCATATGACAACATGCTCAGCAATACAACTGGGGGTAGTCTTTCCAAGGTAGCTGTTGCTTGGAGACTGGCTGGGCAACAGTCTGCTGGTGGGAGGTGGTGAGTGATTGCCTTTGCATCACTTGGTGCAGGTTTTTTTTTTTCCCCTCACTTATTATACTGTCTTTATCTTGACCCACAAGTTTTTCTCACTTTTGCTCTTCCGATACTCTCCCCCATCTTGCTGAGGGGAGTGAACAAGTGATTAAGTAGCTGTTTAGCTGCTGGCCAAGGTCAGCCCACTGCATTTGCTCAAACCCACTACATGTTTTACTGGATAAGAGAACAAAGCCAAAATGTTCTACATGCCTCTGTAGGTGGGCATGACCCCAAGCATTGGCATGAAGTCATCCATACTCTTGAAGCATTATCACGCCTCCTGGCACAATTTTGTCCCACACTAACTAGCATTATCCCAGTCAATGCCCTGACTTCGGGAGAGCTGGAATTGGCAAGGGACCAGTGACAGCAGGCTGTTTGGATGTGACCACCTTATTTTGGAGTACAAAGAAATTTACTAATATAGACATACGCTGTATCATTCCAGCTGGCTGCAGGATGAGTGAATGCTTTCTAACCCATTTTATTTGCAAATACAAATAGATGTAGCCATAATGTATCTTTAAAAAATTTACCTTATCAGGTATATTTGAAAAATAACCTGAAGTTATGTGGTATGAGAAGATTTTGGATGACCACAGTAATCTCCCTTTCCCGGATTATTTCTATTTTGGACGTAAACTGCTTCTCTCAAAAAGGACCATTTCTCACTGTCTCCATACTGCTAATCCTAAAAGACACTGTCCTTCGAGGAAAACTGGGCATGCTTGAAACAGGGTGCTTTTAAGGGCAAAATCGTCCTTTTCCTGTTATCATTATTCTTACATGAAGACTTTTAAGACCTACATACACAACTGTGATTAAAAAATAAACCAAAAGAATAGGGGTAGGTGACATATGGTAACATGGTAATAGGATTGTAAAGCTCTTGCTTCAGTGGTTTCAGTCAATAGTGTAAAGAGATGGAACTCTTACAGTTATGCAGAGAAGGAATATTTGCTGACACCAATATCCCAGACAAGAAGATGGACTGTTTTCATATGGCAGGATTATAATCATCACAGTCAGACTAAGTGAAAGGCAACTGCAGGCTTTGTTGTTGAACTTCTCATTCTAGTTGTCATTTTGATTGCTGTGGAAACTCCCTAAAATTACAGCAATTTTATTGTTAGTAAATGAGATAAAAATTTAAAATAGAGCAAACAGAGGATCTGATTTAAGAGCAGAGATACTCAAGTGATAGTCACATTTTCCTAAAAGAAAAAATTATTTGACAAATCTTTACCCATGTAGCATTGAGGGGCAACACATGGCATTATTTTCTATCATCTACCTAATGAGGGCTGTTCCTGTTATTTTTCCATCAGGACATCAGTTTGCACTGGCTGCACTTGGATCCTCCTATAAGAATTTGAAGTCTCACAAATCAGGCGCCACTGTCTTGAACATATCAGTATCCACTCTGCTACCCTCTTATGAGGTTATGCCATCTCTTCAAGGAAGGTCCTTCAATTCCTTGTCTTTGTCAGTGCCTGGACACCTCCTCCTCTTTTTCTCAGGACTCCACAAGGAACTCCCTCTCAACTGTGCTCTGAACTACTCTTTTCTCTAGCTGCAGTCATTGCTGACTCATGTGTAACCCTTGTGCTTAGCTCAGCCACCCCTTCATTATCATTCCTGGCTCATTGCTCCTAGCTATTCATGCAGCCCCCACAGCGAACTTTTAAATAAATTGAAGTTAGGAAGACTCAGAACATTTGGAACACTCTCACATGAGTTGCTCATCACTCTAATTGACTGTTGGCTGTTGTATACTTCATTCTTTCCCAAACAGGTATAGCCATTAGTATGCTAATGCAACCAAATATTTCTATTTGCAACAACCCAAAGAGAGATCTAAAAATCTGGGTATTTTTCTGTAATAAGTTGAAATGAACATTCAGCACATTTGTTGTACGTTATAGCCAAACAGCTTTTGCTTCATTGTTAATGCAGTTATCTCATTATCTCTTCAAACCTGCCAAGAGCATTTGTCTTCATTTAAGAGAGCACACTGCACATTCCGTACTTTAACATAAAACCAATATGGAATTTTCAGAGTCTAAAAACAGTTCCTGAAAAACAACTACCGTGAAAACCACTGTAGTAACATCAGTGAAGCTTGTTTATTATTTATCCATAATCACCACCTTAATCTTCATAGTTCCCAAGCAAATAGAATTGTTTCTGACAACCCAGTAGAACCATTCTGAGAGACAGCGTGCGTTCTCTTTTTTCCTATGAGTCACAGTCAGTTGCAGAGACTTTTCAGGCCAAATTGCACTTTCATCGATATCAATCCAGTCCCTTATGTTCACACTGCGCCTTCAGTTCTGCTTCTATAATACTGTTACACTCAATGATGTGCAAGAACATAAGAACTTCAATTCTTCAATGGTTTTCAAAGACCAGGTTGATTTTGCTTTCCCATCAATTCAAAAAACCAAATCTATATTTTATCCACAAATCTATATTTTATCCATCTTTAAATAAGAAATCTTTCAGACTTGGTAATGCAAAACCTCACAAAGCTATTTTTATAGACTAATTTTTCAGGATAGCATCACCTTCAATTTAATTTTTTGATTGTCATACCTCAATAGCTCAGTAATGAAGAAGTTGTTTTAATAAAGCATGCCAGTGGTTTCCACTTTTTTACTTGAACTGAGCATGATCACTTTACACTCAAAAGGGTTGATTTTTCAGAAACAAAATTACCAAATACAAGAAAAAGAAAACTAGGAGAGAGTGTTCTCTAGCACAGCGAAACATTACTATTAGAACACAGTGATAGCAAGTTGAGATTATTTAGTCAGGAAGAAGTTGAAATACTTGTATTTAAATTGATTTTATGCTTCAGAGTTGTAAAGGGCTTCTTATTTTCTTTTATGTCTGCCTGAAAACCTGCTGTTCTGAGCTTCATAAACTTCACAACACATTCATGTGAGGACATAGTTAAAATACTAAGTTATTTTGTCCTAACAGATTTGACATTTACCTTGTTTAAAGTGTTTAGCATCAAAGCCAGCAGAATAAATTCATGTTGTGAAGTAGGCCATATTCACTTACCAGAAAAATATTCATCCGATACTTTGTAAACATTTAAAACATTCAGGATAAGATGCAAGATCACAAGCCTCTGCTCATCTCTCATTCTATAGGATGCCCAATATAAAGCCCACTTAAATTAATGGGAGTCTTTCCACTGACTTTTGAATTAACCCTGTAAACAATTAGAGGATCCTATTCCTTCAGTTCCTGCCTGCCCAGAAAAATATGCATGTTCACAGCACAAAGGCAAAAAGGGAAGAGCTTCCCTTGCCAGGCTTTGTAATCGAAGAAATTAAATTGCCTCTGAGTAACCTGTTCTATGATATTGCTTGTGCTGAGCTCATTTGCTTGAATATAACCTAACAATAACAATCCAAACCAGGAGGAAGGCTAAAATGAGTATGAGCATAAGGAAACTGTATGAGAACTGTCTTCCAACTGGCTTTCAATTTACAGTAGGCATGCCACCAAGAAAGCAATTCTGAGTTAACACATTACAAACCTGTGCATTGCACTGACAATCACCGGAGAATGCTGTAAACAACATGGAATGAATTTTACTGTCTCATATGTTAGTAATAGCTGAGCATATTATGAATTATCCAGCTGGATTTCTTGCCTCTATCCCAACCAGTAACCAAAATGAGCCACAAATATTTCTATAGCCCCGAGGAAAATTAACACAACACGGCTTGCATCCATTACAACCAAGCCCTCCAGGGCAGGAGGACAGTTGTGTGCAAGCTGACTGTCGGGCAGGGTTCCTGGCCCAGGCTCTCCTTCAATCTGTGTGTGGGCCTGGGCTGGGAGAGCATTTTTTGGCCCAGGTCAAAACTGTGCCAAGGAATTCACCAACAGTTTAACAGCATGGATCACGTGCCAGTGCATGAAGGATGCCTTCACTGTTAACTAGTGTAGACAGATTCTGCCATATGACAGAGCAAGGAAGATCTGCATGTGCAGCAAGCAGCTTTCATGAATTCTTTTCCATCCCAAAAACCAGCAGCCTATCCCTTCACATCTAGTTGATAGAATGGTTTTGTACTATGTGCATTATAAAGTCTGGAGAAGAATAGTGACTAGCAGAGGAATTAGTTTGGATATAAAACAGCAGTTCTCTATAGACATAACTGGGGGATGCCAAAGTACAACTCCAGGGTATCAAATTTAAATGCAGAGCTTAATGATATGAGTGATAGAGGTGACAACTATCAAAGGAGAACTCTGAAGAAAAGTAACTGCAAAGGGCAGAAGCTGAAAAGAAGGCTCCATATACTTTTAGTGGATCAGATATGAACAGCACCTCTACTGCTGGACTCTGCACCTGGGAAAGAATGGGAGACATTCTGACTGATTTTCATAAGTGTCAATAAAGATTGTGAATGCTTTACTCACAGAGAGGTAATTTTCAGAAATACCTTTGAGGTAAACGTTGGATAAAGAGAAGCAGGATTTGAATCTGTCAGTAAAGCATCTAGAGAAACTTTAGGTGAAAATAAGAAGACATATTTAAAGTGTGTCTGGAAAGTGCAAATGTGGAGAAAACTTGAAAAAAAACTTAAAAGAAGTTTAAAGTATAAGTTTTCTTTCAGTCACTCTTATAGCATTGCACTAGGATCACTGGGGTTATACTGTCAGATAAGAGGACAGACTCCAGAAAAGAAGGCAAGATAGGACAGACAAACAAACCTTAAATCAAAATAGCTGAACAAATTACACTGCACCCAGAGACTGGGCACATTTAGTCACCCCAAAGTTTAGCAACTGGTATGATAATTTGCATGATACAAAAAAAAAATAAAAAAAAAATCAAAACTTGATACTGAAAATATCTTCCTGTGGCATTGTGGTGCTGTTGATGATATAGATGTCCTTTGTGAGACTAGTTATAAACTAAACCAAAGGAACTGAAGAAACAGCTGGGTCATTTACAACCAGCTTATAAGCTATTTATCAGAACCTAGAAAGACATCTTGCTTGTTGTGGGCAAACAAAAATGATTGAGTAGAAGAACAAAAATTGAGTGTCCTTAGTTATCACTCATTATCTTTGTGGGGGAGATCACATAACTACTCAAAACCCACTGCTGTTGCACTAAAAAATTAGCTTGCTCTAAAGATCCAAGTAAATGTTACCATTCACATTGTCTGGTACCGCATATAGAATCCTGCAGTAAAATAATTGACTGTGCATATCTCTTCACATAAATGCTCATGAAGTCAAATGCTAATTATTTTGGGTTATCATGTCAGATATCAGAACACAATACAATGAAGTTAAACCACTTGAGCCTTCAACTTTTAAGGACACTGGAGAAGATTTTTAGAACATTTGAAAGTTTGTCTATAAGTTAATTAAAGTAAATAGTTTCATAGCTGTTGGTTTAAAATATGAATAACATTAATTTAGAACAATTCTTTCCAATATAGTGCTATTTTCAATATGGGAATCAGATTTCCTGAATTCTTTGCTTGAACAGGAAGTGGTGTTAACAGTACTCGAGCCTGGCAAAAGAAAAGAACATGGGATTTTATAAAAGAAATTATGCCTTCAAAGCTTTATGGTGCCAGTAATATTAATGATCGTGGAGGAGAAACCTGAAATTCTACAGCTATGATTTCACAGGTGTTTAAAATCCTAACAGTTTCAAATATGTTTGCAACTGGAGAGACAGCCTTCCTTGCCATATGTTTTTGTCACTGAAAATCGGCCCCCCTCCTGAGATACAAAACTTCACTTCTTTGTCCCGCAGCCTCTGAAAGTCCATGTATTATTTCACGGCACTTTACTCTATAAATTGGTATTTAATCTAGAATTCAGGATTATTTGGCCAGTATACTGTATCCCTGTAGTCTGACAGTGTCTGCTGTTCCTGAGACAAAGGTACTGTATTCTGCAAATCAGTTTAAAAATAAATAATAATAATTAATAAGTAAATAAAGAATAATAAGCAGTATGCTCCTTTATGAATTTATATTTTTAATTTAAAGGAAAAGATAAACTGTTTTATAGTTGAGGACTTGAGAGTCACAAAAAGCCACTAAAATATACCAGATTTGACATAGAATTATATTTCTGCTCTTTGCTATGTCCTTTGCATTCTCTTTGCTTTGTTTGTTCTTTGTTTCATTTATTCTTTATTGTGGTCTTTAAGTGCTCTTTATATGTGTATTCAGTGCATGGTCCGAACTTCATAAGAATAAAATTAGCACCCATTTAATTTAACTCCTTAGGCATATCTCCTCAGAGCTAAATCAAGGGCAAGGGTTTTTTTAATCTCCAAGAAATTTTATTATTTAAATGATTTTCTACTAGCTTTCATTTCTACTTCATGACATAATCCAGCTGAGTGGATTTTAGCCCTATTCATTTTGCTATCACCAATACAGATTTCATTTTTCGTGTTCATTTTCCAGTAGCTTTGATTCTTCTACTATTTATCAGAACCCAGAAACAGGCAACTAGTTTGCTGAAGGAAAAAGAACCTGTTCCAGGGCAAGAAGACAAATCAGGTGTCCTTACTTAACCCTCTTTGTCTTTGTATGGAAGATCTGTTCACACTGCTATTAAAAAAGAACACTGTTCTATGTTTAAAAAGCCAACAACCAGAGGCTCCAAAAATAAAAATGAATTATTATTTTGAGGTTGCATTTATGACCCACTTTTTGTAAGTCATAAAAACAGATAAATGTTCTCTATATTATTCATCATTATTACATTAAAGATATTAATCACTAGAATAAGTAGTTTTGAATTTGCACATTTTTTTACATTTCTCAGCTGTGCTTCAGTACTCTCATTTGGAGTGGGTGTCTTACAAGAATGAAAGAAGGAAATAATTTGGTACCCGATGTGAGCTCTGGCTTTCAGTAGTATATTGTTTATTAAAAAGGGATGAATGGTCTTACTTAGATATTCAAGGTAGCTAAACACTTGAAGCTCAATTAAAGCTCATGAAATTGTGCATTCTGAGGACAGAAAAGCTTCCTTCCCCCACTTGTAATTAAAATTAAATATGGGGAGCTAAGAACAACAGCAATGGGAGGAAGAGGAGGCTAGAGTAACAGAGTTAAGTTAATTTCAGAAGCTTGAAGAAATAGTGCATAAATTAAGAGGTTAAAATTCATTTTGTTGCAAGTTGACAGGTGCTCAGCACAGGTAATTAATTCAGTGAGTTTTAATAAACTAGAATTAGAAACGAATTAGAAACAAATAAGAAACATCTCCTCCTAAAACAATGGGGAAGATGTGTACCACTCTCTCTTGATGCAGACAGGTTGACACACAGTGGCTTTCTGTGAGTGATGGGCCACAAGGTTTTAGTGATGCTGCACGTGCTGCAGCAAGGTGAGGGGAGGTGGTGGTCCCTTGGCAAGGGAGAACAGGGAGAGACCAGTAGTCCATGACCTGGTGAGAAAATAAAAAATACTAATAAAATGCTAAAATCATGGCTCCCTGGCCAGAGATACTCAATGCCCCATTTAATAACAGCCTTTGATGAAAATGAATTTTTGTTCCTATTTGGAAATAGACTTCCCAGATATAGCGCTTTCCCAGACAGAGCAGCATTGTTTGTTTATTTGTTTATCAAAGGGGAAGAATACAGAAGTACATAAAAGCCACATTTCCAGGGGGTATTAGTCAACCGTGATGAGCCCATGGCTATACCTGGGAGAGCGGAGGTTCATTTGCCAGGACTGCTTTTCTGGCTGGGGAAGGAGGGAGGCTGAATTCACTTCAAGCACTGCCTGCACGTAATTCTGTCATCACCATCCCACAGCAGTTGTTAGGTGATGTTTTGAGGCTGATTTGCATCTTTCTGATGGTTATGTGATGCAAATACCCTTTTATATCAGTGATACTACAGACTTACCATCGGTGTTCATTAAAGACCCCTGTCTGCCATTCAGAAGACTTAGTCATAATCAGCAGTCATATATTCCAGCTAGAGCACAGATCACTTCTAACAAAACTTGCTTCTGGCTTCTCATTTTGTGATCAGCATGATCATTAACATTTTCATCACAGTTTTTTCTTCCACAACAGCCATGTCCACATTTGTCTTAGATTATCATCATCTATCTTTCTTTCAATACAGGGGATAAATTACGAACTAAATCCTACAGTCTGCACTCAGTCAGCCATAAGACTTAGCAATGTTTTCACTAGAAAGATCAGGATTTGTTTGTATTTGCCTTATTTATAAGGGAAATAGTATATTCACTTTTTTTTCAGGGTAATACTGTGTTTTACCTATGCAGTTTCTCCCTGAAAGATTCTATACTATTCCTCAAAAGTCATTTTATTGTCAAATTCTCATTCCAACAGAACATGCTAGCTTTTACAAAAACATTGATAGGAAAGCAAATTAAAGTTACATAGTGGGAATTCACAACATATGAGCCAGCTAGCAAAATAAAGGACATTTCTGTATTTTCTATTATATTTGTTGTGTAGCTTTCATTTTAAATAAGTATTTATTTTTCATATACAGGAAATACTGCTATCAGTTAGGCTTTACCAGGATAGATTTTACGAATCCACATAATTTAGGGACATCTAAACATAAGAATTAATGGCAAAATCTAGGGTGGAATGACTAGTCTATTTTCAAGATCTGCTATTTTTTTCCAGTTTACTTTCCTTGCTTTTTAAAACTAAATAATAGTACTCTTGCCTATAATTACATAGAACCCATTTCCCCCAGATTTAAACAGACAATTTGACCCAGGATTAGAAAACAAGGTGTTTGTCACATCTGTAAATCCATTGCAGGAAATCATTAAGTTTTGACTCTTCAAGTGCATACCTTTTTGAAAGTTCATAGGGTGATATCAGCTAATGCTATCAGCTAATGTCAGATATCAGCTATGTATTTGAGATAACTATTGGAGTGAACCAACACAATTGATTTCAGATAAGAATCTGGGAAAATTAACACAATAGAAAATTCAAAACAAAAAGACCTGAAAGTAATTAGGAATATAAAATGAACTAAAAAACATGTGTGGTGTCATATATATCTTATCCTTCCCAAATTTTTGTAGCTACCAGCCTTGATTCAACAATATATGCAAGCATCTATATATAATTAGTAACTTGCATATATAAATAGTTTTCTGAACTGGCGTTTTAGCAAAAAAAATTGACTAGCCTTTTATTACATGCATGTAAGATAGCTATTAGATGTGTATGCTGCATAAAGAAATAATCATAAAAGTAATATCTACATTTCTCAACTACAATCTCGCATTGTTAATATTGGGTGTGTAAAATATTTTTTTAACCTTGATACAATTTTGACACTTCAAATTGTGATAAGGATAAATTGTGATAAGGATATTCTCAACATTACTGGTGTGGTTTTGGTTCTGGGGTACAATGCACGCTGCATTTTATAGCCTGCAACTGGCATTTCAAGCAACACAGTGGAGGGTAGATCATCATTTATGCCAAGAAGCTCATTTATATAAGCTACAATGTCAAGTTTAATTAAGGCCTACAGTGACAAAAGAAAGCCAATTACATGTGCTCAAAATACTTTTCAGATGACAAATGACTGACATCCATAAAAAAATATCCAGGGTAATTGTTAAGGTTATGATACTTAAACCTGACTAAAAAGATCTCAGGCAGTATATTCCAATACGTTAACATTCTATAAGATTTAAATAAAAAAAATCAAATAAATCAAACTTAATCTATTGACTAAAATTCAGATTTACAGTCAGGATCTTTCTGCATGGAGGGAAATAAAATACAACTGGCAATTAGGAGCATTTGTATCCCCACATTTTCTTTATTCAGCTCTGTGAGATTTTATAATCAGTAACTTTGTAACTTGCTTAGCGCAACGGCTTTATTATGATCCCTGGTCAAAGTAAATGTGTAGAGAAAAATCTGGTGGCATGATTTATTTTGTGCTCTTTGTCTCTGCTTGGCACACTCAGTGTTTGGGAAAACAGTCAAAACCTCTTCTGCCTAATCCCCATCAACTTCTCTCTTTCTTTCTCTCTCTTTGTGGCCACCAGATCACAAAGAGGGAGTTGATGCTAAGGATAAAGGTCAAGATGATAGAATATGACAACTCTTTGAATTGAAAAGAGAAATGAGTGTCCCTAAGTATTCAGCATGAGCTTCTCTTTGCTCCCTGCAGGGCATCTGCACCACAACCACCGCATTTTTACACTTCTTCTTCTTAGCTTCATTCTGTTGGGTTTTGACAGAAGCGTGGCAGTCATATATGGCTGTTACTGGAAAAATTAGGACACGGCTCATAAGGAAACGTTTCCTGTGCCTTGGATGGGGTAAGTCCGTAAAATTCATTTCCTCAGAATCATTGGAATGGAACGTTTTATACAGTAACAATGTCAAGAATATCATCATTTTCTTCAGTAAATCTGAAAGATAGCAGACAGCACGTTACTAAAAAGAAAACTATGTTAGGAGCCTTTCCACTTTATCTCAAGCTCAAGCTATGCTGGTGTATATTTTAGCATTCTTTTATAAATATGTTTTAATAAAATTTTAGATTTTCAGCAAAGTTATGTAATATCAAGAAATCAAAATAAAACAAGAAAAGCATTCACTGAACATTCATGAAGCCTCTTTCTAGTTCACTTTAAGACCTGTCAAATGTACCAGTAATTTAGCTACATCAAAGTGTTACACCGTGGGCAGAAAACAGTGTCCTCCTCCCTGCCAGTGCTTCAGAAAAACAAATCCTGCAATAGCACTGTGCTTCATTAAATGATTCATTCCATGTAAAATTGTCCATTTTGCATTAGCTTGCCCTGTCATTTTTTGTCCAGGCAGAACAGCAATATTTTGCTCAGCATCTAATGGTTATTACTGTTTTGTTTTTTTTCAGGTTTACCAGCATTAGTGGTTGCAATATCAATAGGCTTTACCAAGACAAAAGGATATGGAACAGCCCATTAGTAAGTCAATCTGAAATGATAAATTATGTTTTTCATTAACAAGACTGTCATACCCATCAGGAATTACATAGCATAGTCTAAAGGCTCTACAGGTATCCGTTCACACTTGGAACTGCCCTAAGAGTCACTGAGGAGTCCACAAAAGAACAAAGAGAAAACCATATGCCAGTCTTGGACTGAGCTCAGCAAAACGCCAGTGATCCTGGATTTCTTGTGAGGTTTTGAAGTAGCAAGCCTTTTAGAAACACTGAGGATTAGGTCCACTTAGACACCTAACATTTATATACATTTACCAAAGAGAATGTTAAATGCTATGGCTAGCCTTTGCCAACCTCTAAACATGTCTAAAACTGGCAAGAGTCTCTTTGGCACCCAGGTTTCTGCCCACCAAGCATGTACCTAGGCTTAATGCCCCTGAGGTGCTTGGAGCCAAAGCACCACAGAAATCTCAAAATAGCTCTCCCATCCATTCCCTTTCTCCTGGAGTGCCTGATCCAGCCCATTTCCTGGACTGGGCTGTACTTGAGAAACAGTGAGGAGGAGATCTGTGTACTTCATTTACATTTTATTAATACAGTTCCTTTTTAGCCACCTGGCTGGTTCCAGTGCATATTTAGCACCCTGGAAAATTCACTCCTCAGCGAGGCTGCCCTTTGCTTGTCTCCTGCTGAAGAAGGAGCTTGGGCTGAGCCTCCCTCCTGCCAGCAGACTGCTCCAACCACCAAGAAGTTACCTATGCAAGAGTGCATTTCCTTCAGTCATCCTCTTTGGAGTTCTCCTCACGTTGCCTAAGAAATTAAGTATGCATCTGGACAGAAAGAGAAAAAATATGACTCTCTAGCCTGGTAATGAAGGCATTCATCAGCGATGTGGATGAGTTAGGTCAAGTCCTCGCTTCAATGAATATTTAATTATTCTCCTTAGCATCATCACTGAGTGAGATCAGGATTCCCTCTCCTTGCCCTGTGTGTCCCACCATCTTGGCACATGGTGGGGGAGGCTTCAAGCCTTCGCTCCAGCTCTGGGTGCGTAAGGATTCAAAATCAAATCTCCTCCTGAACACTGGCTCTAACCACTAAACTTGTTATTTTTAAATTGTGACAACACACGTCTTGCATTTTTTTTAATGAGGAATGGCTTACCTAACTGCCAGCACTTACAGCTGGCAATCATTAGTGAAACAACAAACAGTCTTAGCCGTCTTTTGGGAGTATATTGAGGACCTGCTCCTCTGACATTTTTTCTAACTAACTACTATGTGCTTATCTTGCTGGCTTTTTTATTATTCACGTCCTTGAACCAGGACTGGAGAACCATTTAGGCTGTGAGAATTACCAATCACAAGATTACTATGTCCAGACCCCACTGGGGACGTAGCTGTGTCCCTTGCAGAATCAATCCCATTGCATTTACTGTACTGACATTAAGAATGTGTGATTACTTGCTTTAGTTAGTGTTTCTTTCTTCTTCCTTCCTGGGCTGAATGCATTTTTAAAAGGGGATATACTGAAATATTCAGACAAAGCAACAAATCATTCATTAAGGGTAACCTGGAAAGTAAAAAAGAGCAGGTCTCTGTACATGTGACAGCTCCTCTCCCAGGATCCAAATTCAGCTGACACGGTACCGTGGGACAAAAGCGCAAAAGGAAGTGTACAAGGGACAAACAGAACTATAATGCAGCTTTTTCATCTTATTTGCAAATACATTTTCTTGGCATTTGACATCAGAATTACATAAGGAAAACAGGAAATGCAAGGGATGGAGACTCCTCCTCCATCGCCAGCTGATGTGCTGTCCTACTCTTAGAAGCCAGCAAAGAATTGTGTCCCATAACAACTGCTGGGTGATGTAAAAGCAGAGCTCCTGTCCTGCTCCTCCTCCCATAACTAAAGCACTTGTGTAAGTTTTTTAAGTGATTAGACTATCGTTGGCCTGTTTGGCTGCAATTACACACATGCTGCCATCAGAAATGTGTCCTGTTGCAAACTATTCCTGGTCTGTAAGATGCTATTTTTGAAAACAACAGTTTCAAATGGATAAAATTAAGAGTGAAAATGAAGGAATTGATTCCAGTCCCATAGTCCCACACATGAAGAGACTGATGGAAAGGGAGAAGGCCCAAGGATCTTTGAAGCAGATCTCAGTTTCATACGGTATATGACTGATGGGGGTGGCTTGAATTGTTCATGCTTGAACCAATTCTGTGATCAACTGTCTCCAATTTCTATCTTTTTCTTTCAGCCCTAATTATTAGACAATGATATTACTGTACATTTAAAACTACATATGAAAAATATTTCACACAGACACTTGTACTGATATAGATAGAGAAGCTGAAGGGATTTCCCAAAAATAATAAAACGCAGTGACAAGTTTTTAGATATTTCAGGATATCTGAAAAAGTCTTGTGTGTCTGAAAGCTTGATTGTTTTTTCCAGCTATTTCTGTGAGTCTAATAAATATTGTTGCTACCCCTCTTCAGACAATCAGAGCTATGAAAGCACGACTATTACAAGTTATAGTTAATAAACTTGTGTGACCTACTTATGTTTACATACAGTGCTATATATTAATAAGCAGTGCAGATAACTTCCAGGAATTTATTATATCAGCAAAAATTAAAATGCTGTCATAGTCATGCTCTCCTAAGAGAAGGAACCATTCTCCTGGCGAACATCAAAAAACTCACAAAATATATAGGACACAGGAGCAAGTCTACAGATACCTCATCACTCAGCAGAATTTTATGACCATGTAACACGGTCCCATAAAACTACCAGTGGATGCTCTTAATACTAATCAATTTATATGGCTTTCTGCTATGTGGGGATCAGGAAGAAAGATGACAGAACAGGGGAACAAAATAAAAACAACTATAAAGCATAGAAAAAAAAGCTATCAGAGCAAAGAAAAAGAAGAGAAGAAGGAAAAAAATAGTAAAAAATTGACAAAAACTGCCTTACGGTGTAAGAAGGCACCTGAGATCTGTCTTCAGAAAGTCTTCAACAGAAAAAGATTGGGAAAAAGCATGTTTTGGAGTCATCAACTGGCAGATATTGAATACATTGCAATAATCATGCAACACATTGTTGGAAATAGAGATTGTTGAAAATTCAGATTGTGTAAAGAAAAGAGGACAACCTCTACATTTTCTTCCAGCTCTGCCTCTAAGTGGAAGTCACTCTTTTGAACAGCCTTTTAACTTGAGGGCATGGGAAAGAGAGGGAACAATTCCCCCCGGTCTTAAAGATTTTTGTGGTAGAAACTGGGTTTTTTTATTAAAAAAAAAAAAAAAACAAAAAACTTGTTGACCCCTTTTTTTCAGCACAGGTAACCGAAATTATGTTTCAAATACAATACATCCACAATTTTTATGAACAGATGTTTTTATCTCCCAATAAACACGAACATTTTAATTACATGTCTTAATTAAGCAGAGTGGTCATCTTCACTAAGTTTAAAAGTTCATACTGGTAGGGAAATGCACTGTGACTACATTCCTGCCTCTCAGAAGCCCATGTTCTCAGTCTCTGACAATAACTAACCTAGCTTTTGGAAAAATAGCAAGAAAAACGGCAGAAAATTTTGAAAGCATTTTTCTTTGACATTACAAAAATAAATTGAACATTATTGTAAGGTTTTTCTGAGGTAGGATATAGAATAGCCTGACTTGTATTACGTTTTTAATGTTGAAGGAGATAAGAACTATTTGCATCAATTTATCATTCCAGAATTTAGCACACTGATGGAGTTGGGTTCATGTGGCAGATTTCACACGGCTTCATTGCAATGGGAAACACTTTTATTCGTTGCAGTTAGAATTCCAGCCGTAACATACCATTAATATTATGATGTGCTTGCATTTAATTTACTTGGTTTTCAAAAGTACAAAAACAGTACTGAAAAATAAAGAAGATATGTATGATTCTGATGTGAATGTTTCTGGATGTGGGATCCAAGTAAATTATTTGAATGCATATACTTGAGTTTTCTTATATGTAGGTGTGATCATGCATTCAAATAAACATGCAGTTCTTTGAATGTGTAATCACTGGGAAAATAGCACAGCTGCATTTACTTCAGTGTGTGAAGCTCCTGATCTTTTGCAGATATGGAAAGCTTTACATCATGGTGTATCAAATATTTAGAATTTGATTCTGTAAGCGCTCTGTGTTTGGAAATCTGATGGTTTTCAGTGAAAGCCCTTATGCAGTATGACAAACTCTGCAAGATTAGTAGCTCACCAGAAAATACAGTTTTCAGATGCTTTAAAATATACATTTAAATTGTTTGCAAAATATTCCAGAAAATACAGAACAGTTAGATTGTATTTGATTTTTCTTTAATGGGAATATTGTCTGTAAAATCTAGTTCTAATAGCAATTACTAAATGACATAAGAGAAGATATGTAGAAACCTTTTTTTTCTGAAGTTCTACATTACAGGTACTTGACCATTCATTGCTTTAAGTATAGAACTATCAGACATTGCAAGCTGGAAAGTTTCTAGAAACCTACCTGGCAAGTCCTGTTCTGTTAACTCATCACACATGGTTAGAAGAGATTCAATAAAGATTTGCAAACTTATTTTCTATTGTGCTCTTAATACATTTTAGGCATTTCAGTATATGTATAATTCACATTAAAACTTTTAAAACATTAACAATTGGTAATGGAAATAACTTTCACCTCTCCACATCATCATATCAACAAAGTAATTGTTTTTTGTGTATGCATATGAATTTCTATAAGTAGGATTGAACATACACTGGAAGAATCTCATGCTTTAGTAATTATTAGTGCTTTTTTGGCAATGCATTGTACTTATTTTTAATTTGTGTTAGTTCTTCTCTAATGTTCTTTCCAGCTGTTGGCTGTCTCTTGAAGGAGGACTACTTTATGCTTTCGTTGGACCTGCAGCTGCTGTTGTTTTGGTAAACATTAATATAATTTCCAGAATTTTCATATGAAATGATCGAATGTGCTATTTAAATTATAAAGGCTTAGCTATACAATAGCATTACATTTTGCTGTAAATGCTGAGCTCAGTAATGTTTAACGTACCTTCAGTATTTTGAATGCATGATTCATTTAATTGTATCACTTCTTTATACCATTTATCTCTCCATGTTTACAGAGTAACTGTGAAAGAATAATGTACTGATTAGTGGCACAGAAAACTTGTTACAGGCATCACTGAATTATTATCAATAGCATCTATGCAACTGTCACTGCCTTGTGAAGTTCAGTGACAGTCTTTATAGAGTGCTGCTTGGCAGTGTATTGCTGTGCCAGCAAAAGCAACAGGAGGAGTGGAACCGGCCAGCTCTCCATGGCTACTGCTTTTGAAGGCAAAGAAAAAAATCATCATAGCTGGGAATTGTTACTTGTTTGTGTATTAATTTTCCACATCTCTGGAAATGCATTTAGGTGTAGGATTCACTTTGTGTAATTGTAGACATCTGCAATATAGATTTCTGCATATAAGCTAGTTATCCCAGCCATATTTCATTGTCAGTGGATAAAAATATTCACTTTTAGGGCTCAAACTGTCAGAAGTATTTCAGGTGTCTACTTTAGGGTAAGATGAATTGCACCCTACATGTGCCATCGGCTATCAGTCATCTGCTCTGCAGTCTGTATGGATTTTTTACAATAATTTGTTTAGCATTTTTCCCTTATGGATTTTGAACGTAATTCTTCTTTCCACTCCACCAATTTTATACTAGGAGAGCTCTATCAACACTGATTATTTCTGATTTTCCCTTGCAAAAGGGAATTGGTCTTAGTAGTCATCAAAGATATAACCATTTAGCTACATAGATTTTCCTGAAATGGATGTTTACTGCTCCCATAGAGTTTGTCTCATCACTGCCTGGAGTCAAGCCAGGATCCTTTTGTACAACTCTCAGTCCCTGTCATGATAGAGGAGCCAAGGATGTTTACAGAAAGCCAGTCATAATTTTCACATGGAACTGTATGTTCTCTGTGTAATTGGCAAGCTTTGTTCAGAGATGTTTGAAGTTCACAGTCGCAGTTTGCCCTACCATTAGCTAGTAGCTGTGGAAGGAGCTGTTCCATACAACCACTTAAGCCTGCCTGTATGATGAAGCAAAAGAATTACATCGCATCAGCTGAAAAATGTAAATGCTGAAAATAAAGTGATAATAAGAAAAGCTGGAAAAGAGTTGGCAGGACAGACTGGCAACTATTAGGTATTTTGGCACAAGTATTGAAAAATCTGTTTGAAAGGAAAAAAGGATTACCCTTTTCTAATTAAAAAAAAAGTAAGGAATATTTATTTAATAGATTCAAAACTTGGTATTACCTCTTTGCAGGCCATGCAGAGACAGGTTCATAGAGTTCAGCTCAATAATACAAATGGATAATAACAGTCATTAAGTTGTCCATTAAATGCCATTAGTGTGTCCATTGAGTGCCAAAGTCTGACTGCTGAAACACTTGAATTTTTTTTTTAGGCTAGGTGTTCAACCCATGTATGTGATCATAACACCGTTTACTTTAATGGAGCTAAACAGACTTACCCCAGGCATCCACCTGGCCCACAAAAAAAAAAGAAACTGCAGTCAAACAAGGCTCAAGACTGGCATTTTGCTGAATGACATAGACAATGACTAATGTGCAGGAGGATATGGAAAACCACAGGCTGGTTCTGCCTAAGTGGGAACACCCACATGGACTGTAAATACTTAAAAAGGAACACGGTTATGGTCATTGTGTGCTCTAACTAGCTCTTCCCTGTGCACACAACTCAAATGCAGTATTTTTCCTGGAATAGGGTATATCATTGCAATTAAAACTGAGGAAATATTAAAATTTTATTACTCAAGCTTCTGGCCAGCAGACATATACACGTATAACTTGATACCAGGCATATTTCAAGATTCACAATTAAGCCTGTTGTGGTGTGCATGTGTTGTTACCCAGTTGAGAATACACACTTTTGGTATGCTCAGGGGCAGTGTTCCACAATTTCTGACAGAATACTCAGAAATGTAACAGGAGGCATTTTTCAGGCCTGTAAGAGCCTTTTTCTGAAGTAACAGGGTAACGTATTTTCTTTCAGGCACTGAAGGATCAACTGTTTGTTTTCTGTTTGACAGGTCAACATGGTGATTGGCATTTTGGTATTTAATAAACTTGTTTCCAGAGATGGAATCCTAGATAAAAAGCTCAAACACAGAGCGGGGTAAGCAACAATTGGGTTATTTTAAAGCATATTAAAATTGTATCACCAATTTTCAATTACAGATATTCACCAAAAATGCTTTTGATTGTGCTTTGAACCTTTATATCAGTGTAACAGCGTGTCTAACATTCATCTCAAAAGCTGCTGTTGCATTATCCTGAGGGAATGCAACTAAACAAACTAAACATAATAAAACACAAGTACAAGAGTATTAAGTTAATAATAATGAGGGTTAAACATATCTGAGTGGAGTTTTCACAAGAATGTCACACACATAAAGTTGTTGGACTTAGGAAAACAGTTTTATGAACTGTGTGTACTGAAGGAACCGATTGTTTTTCTCTATCTGTCAACTTTAATTACTATGATGGGAAATGTTATTCATTTGTGTAAGCTGTTATAAAATATATTTTACAGCAATATATCCCTTACTGAGGTCAATGCTATTCTGCCATTCTGACTCTGTGAAGAATTTGCCTTTGTTCTTACATAGATGTATGTTCTAAATTAGCGTAACAGAATTTCAAAGTAAAAAAACAAGTTTTAAAAGCAAAAAAAGAGAAAAGGTAAATGGAAATTCTGTGTTATTGATTATCTACTTGCATTTACAGTCAAATTCTGTTTGTTATCATGAGAAGAAAGGATTATGACAGTGGTGGTATCAGAAATTGTTTTTCAGTGGATGATGATTGGCGATGATGTACTGCAGCAGCACACCTAAATTCATTCCGTATTGGAGGAAAATATTTCACAAGTGCATCATCACCTTCTTAACGCTTATGAAAGTATATTTAAACTTTGCATAATTTTGTTTTTTACAGCTACATGTTCTAGTATTGTCTTTTGGGCCAGCTTGTAGTTAACACCACCAATATCTGCATTTCTAGCAATGATAAGCAAGGATATCTTTATTTTACTGTGCATTACTGCTATGGGTAAATTTATTACAGCATCACTTTCAATTATTTTACCATTTCACTAACAGCAACATTCTTAATAAGTTCAATTCATTGGTTAGATAAGCAAATTTATGATGAATACTTCAGCTGGTGTGATTTGCATTTAATATTAATTCAATAAAATCTTTCTGGTTTTCAGCTCTTTCACCATTATTCTGACAAATATGTACCAAAATCTTTCACTTTTTTCTTCTCTTTTCCTCTTTTTTCATTAGAAAGTATTAATTTTTTAACCTTACTTTTGTCCACATTGCTCCATCAACATTCTTAACTGTGTAATAACACTGATGAAATCTAGAATATTATAAAACCACACAAATTATTTCAAGAATAGTAATAGCTTAGTAATCAACAATTCAAATTCACATCTGCTCTAATTCCAGTGATTTAAGGAGTTGGAGCAGCCATGGGTTTGGCTTTGTACATTTTCTAAGGATATCCAAGCTTAGATTTAACTGCATCATTTTTTTTTTTTCAGCTACTCAATTGGCGGCTATAGAAATCTATTTGCTTATAGTATATTTTCCTGATGAAACAAATAACTTGCTTTCTAACAATGTGCAACTTAGTAAAGAGGTATTTGATTTTAAAGTAAATGGATAAAGAACTAGAAATTATTCTGTCAGAAAGAATCCAGCTATTCTGGGAAAGCATGTAGATGCCCTAATCGAGAAACAATCTTAACTTTTGTGGTAGCATGAGATGGTGGCTTGGCGACAGCATTCCTTGATACTACTTGGCAGTAGTCATTCTTCAGGGTATAGAAATTGGTGCAGCATTTGACCTGCAGTAGAAAAGGGATTGTCACTCATGTCTCAAATATCTCTTGCCAGCCATGCTCGGGAAGGCAACTTCGTTCTTTCTGGCAAGTATTGGACTTATACCTGTCAAAAGTTCAGTCAAAAGTTCAGCTGTAGAAATCATTTATGTAGTATTTAAAGCAGTGAATGGGGCAAAATATACTAACTCCATATGGTTCTTTCCACCTTAATAAGCATATGGAGAATCAACAAGTGTCTTCACGGATATCAATGATTTTCCTGGCATAAGGGGTAGTGCATATATATGCCCAGCAGAAGGATTATATTTGGTCTATATACACATCAAGTTCTATTATTTGCAATATCCAGAACAAATCTATAGAGGTAAAGAGAATAACCCAGTCTGATAACATTGAAGTATTGTCAAGCAAAGACAGTAAGTATTTTCCCAATTTTAGGTTAAGCTTACCCAAGGCATTTTTCTAGTTCTTTCATTAATGTAGATCCTTAACTGGTCTAAATTGATGTCAATTCACTGAGTTCTTTTCACACCCCACAATTGCCTTTTACAAGTCATGGTTCTCATTGTTTTTTCTTGGAAAAAAATGCATTTTTATGGAAAATATATTGCACTTTTTTATGGAGAGTCCTCATTTGGTTTATCAAAATGGAAACCACTGGAGTTCAATGTTGTTTTGGGCAGTATGTTAAAAATCTTGTGAATGCTGAGTTTGGCAATGAAAAGGAGTTCTGTTGCTCGAAATAACTGCGAAAAAAATGAAATATTACCTATCTTCACCATGTTGACCACTTTCCAGCTGGGAATAGGTAAACCACCTTTCCTGTTGCATCTCAGTCAGCTATGGTTATTCCTGGTTCTGACAGCAGAAAGAGAAGGAATAGCAAAAGTCTTTATTTAGTCGACTCAGAAAGTTGAATGCATGCTGTATGTAAAAGAAAATTTAAATTCCAGGTTTTGCCTTTTAACTCTTCTGACAGGTGCCGAGGTACAATTGTCCATACAAAATGCTTTGAGCTTAATGCTTGTGTACTGTGTTTTATTAAAATGCAAAACAGGTCACCCTTTTTTTAGTACCAACTGATATTTATTTCATCAGATTCCATACATTTCAAGCCCTGTATTCAGACCTTCATATGGCATGAATAAAATCACTCCAGATGTTAGTGGGCCATTCAGATCACTAGTACAAATCTGACTATACAGTACCCTCATACTGATTTGATACTTGAATACATTTTGCAGGTTTCTTTCCCTGTTAATGCTCTGTAATTGTACATACTTCATACTTCTCCTTTAAGCATCCTATACTCTTTCTCAAGAAAGTTTGCGTACAATAGTGTTTTAACAGGTCTGAATAGAGGGATTTCACTTTGTGTGTCTATCCTAGCACGTGCTTATGTTTACTTCAGTGTACTGAGCAGTTTTGATCAATGGATGTTTGGGGCCTTTTTTAGCTTAAATGGAAGAAATAGAGTCTGCATGAAATGAAGCCCCATAACAATAACATTTAAAGCTAACAATAACGTAAAGTACAAAGTACAGTTTTGCAACAACATAGAGCGTTCATCCTGAATAAGTCTACTTACTTTTTCTGCATGACGTCATATTTAAAAGCTAAATTTCAGTAGCAACGTTTTTTGGTGACAATTCAATATTTTGTTCTTTTTGTGGGTGTTCTGTTTGTTTGCAGTCAGATGAGTGAGCCTCATAGCGGTTTGACGCTCAAATGTGCCAAGTGTGGAGTAGTTTCAACAACAGCTTTGTCAGCCACCACCGCCAGTAATGCCATGTTAGTCCTGATCATTTACATCTTCTTGTTACAAATCTTATACAGTGCATGTGAGACAATAGTTTGATGATGACAACTGTGTTTGCTAACACTGTATAGAGTGCTGAGCACGTTTAAATACTTTTTAACAACAAAAAAAATTGCAACTGTGTTTATTAACTGAATACAGGATATTCTTTAGATCATAAAGTACCAACACTGTTACATTCTTGTCTGTGATTTTGACGTTAACTTGATAAAGTGCCATCCTTAAATATGCTTTATTTTAATAGTGAGCTTTTAATCATTTTTTTACAATATTACAGTGCTGCTTTTCTCTTTCTTTCAATAGGGCATCCCTTTGGAGTTCCTGTGTGGTGTTGCCACTTCTGGCCCTGACTTGGATGTCTGCAGTTCTGGCCATGACAGACAAAAGATCAATATTATTTCAGATACTTTTTGCAGTATTTGATTCATTACAAGGCTTTGTTATTGTCATGGTCCATTGTATTCTCCGAAGGGAGGTGAGGAATGGCTTCCCAGTTTTCTAAAGGGCTGTGCTCCTGTTAATCTCTCAACTGCTCTTCAGTGTTATATACAGCTTGCTCTGTGGAAATATATTTCATAGAAAAAGAAAAGTATTTTATGGTGAGATGTAGAGGAACAAGTGAAAAAGAGAGGGGGAAGATCAGTTAATTCCAGGTGCAGAATGTCAGTTTCAGTATAAAACTGTACCTGCTTAATTAAAGCTGGCTTTTAATTGATCCCAAGTTCAGTTTATTTTTAAGCGTTAGGCTTTCCCAATATTGCGAGTATAGGGAAATACTTACATGAATGCACTTTTCCTGAAGATCAAAAGCTATAGATTTTTACAGTCTCTAAAACTGATTCAAACACAAAATGATTTCTGCTTATACTGTCCCTGAAAGAGGACACAAGGAGATGAGTTGTTATGTTGCAGAAGATGAGGTGATATGTTGTTATCTACCCTTTCAGTTCTACAAACTCAGGTAACATACTTAAGTTATGGGGACATTGAGGATGAAGACAGATGAATGCTCTGAGAACAGCAAGGAAAAGCTAGTACCCCTGGCCTGCCCTTCACAGCTCAGTGTCACCCACTGCAGAATTCATCAGCACTGAAATCTGATGTCAAAGCATCACACAAGTGCTCTTTAACCTGGCTGTGGTGACAGCTTCTCTAACCTATCTAACCTGCTAACTAACCCTACATTTTTATTGAGATAGATAGGTTTGAGAGCAATAACACAACAGCTTTGCTGGCAGATCTGTGGTAGTGGGACCATCTATCAAAAATGAGCAGGCAAAGCTGGACTGGAGAGCAGTAATCTGGTCCACTGGCATGCCTATGCCTTAGCCATTTATCAACTTCAAGATATTTACCACAACAATAAACCAAATTACACTGTCTAGCATGATTCCTTGTGATTGGTAAGAGTTATTCAAAAACAGTTCAGGATTAAAAAAACAGGAAGATGTTTCAGGAAAGGTTTATTGTCAACGCTGAGTGAGGAATCTCACACAGTGGTTTCTGTTTCCACATTCACACCCTTTAAACACCGAAACTCGCTGTATTTGTTAAAAGGAATTATGAGTGACTTTATTTCAATCTTTCAGTAGTGTACCACTTTGTGTGAACTTTTTATCACTGTCCTATGATTATCTTATCAAAGAATTGGGTTTCCAATTTTTAAGGAAAAAGTTTATCAATATCTTGCAGAAAATAGCGCCTTCCGTTGTGCTGACTCCTACTTTATTCAAGCTGTTAGAGGCTATGAACTTTTGTTTTTCTTAGTTTACCTCTTTTAATACCTTTTCTTTTTTCTTTTTTTTTTCTTTTCTTTGTTTCTTCTTTTTTTTTTTTCAGGATAAAAATATGTGCAGAGTAAGACATAACACTCTAGACAAATCTATTTTATGTAGAACTGTCTTGCTATCCCCTTATTTACTACAGCATTTTCTTTCCCCATATGATTTATATCTGTGAGAGTATTCTCATCTGTAGAAATGAAAGCCATCATTTCACATATGCTTTTAGTAAACTAGTAAGACACTGCAACTATTTTTACTTAAATTCTTCAGTAGAAAGAATGGTGGTTCCATACTGGGTTTCCTCTCTATGAAATTTGTATTTCCATTGGGATATATTAATTAGCCTGGAAAGGGCATGCCACCTCCCACTTACTGTCCTGAGGAACCATTTTTATTTTAAAATATATATCTTTAGTTCAAGGTTGCAGTTGAAACCTTCAAAAACAAAGCAGTATACACAGCATTATCTTTCATAGAATCATAGAATATCTCGAGTTGGAAGGGACCTGTAAGGGTCATTGAGTTCAAAACCCTGCTCCTCGCAGGACTACCTAAACCTAAATCATATGACTAAGAGTGTCGTCCAGACTCTCCTTGAACTCTGGCAGGCTTGGTGCATTTCCCTGGGGAGCCTGTTCCAATGACCGACCACCCTCCCAGTGAAGAACCTTTTCCTAATGTCCAATCTGAACTTCCCCTGATGCAGCTTCATTCCATTCCCTCATGTCCTAATTCCATTTCCTCATGTCTTTTGTGAGGATGCAGAGAGTTTGCAACACGTACCTGGTTATCAGTCATTGATTTTGTAAAAAAAACAGACCAAAATCCATGAGAAATTCTAAAAGTATCATAGCATAGCACTGCATAAAATAAAAAAAAAATCAGACATTAAAGCCTGCCTCAGTGCAGTAATACAGGAGTATTGGAAAAAAATATTTTGACTGCTTAAGATGAAATTGAACATGCATCTTCCCACGATGCTCCAAGCCTTGAATTCAAGACAGGTTCCCTACTATAATGACAGCTATTTGCTGCAAATGCTTCATTCCCAGGGAACACTTCGATATTGCTGAATATCTCACAGAAACACTCTTGTCTGACCCTACTCACAGGTAGGACAGGGGTGATAGAGGTGGAATTAGTCTTTTCTATAAGTAAACTCAGTTTTCATATTTGAAGGGTACCTTGACTTGAACCACTTTTAACTCACTGGTTCTAGTGCAAGCAATATGCAAAAATATCTGCTTATAAAGATGTTTATACAGGAATTTAGAATCTTAATTGTTTGTGTGTAGGCAATCAGCTAGTTATGGTTTATTTTATTCATTGCTCTTTTAGAAAATTGCATATACATATCTCATCTATCTGCAAAGAATCATTACTTCATTTAACTACTTAAAGGAGTTGTTCCCACAAGCCAGTCTTGGCAGGTACACCCCCTGGTGCTAACACTGAAATTCTAGAAGAAAGGCATTTGATAAAACAGCTAATCAATCTATCTACATGGTATTTTAAAAAATGACCTCATGAGAAGATTTCCCAATGAGGCCCAAAAAGCACCTAGGTTTGATAAGGTCATCCCTTATCGAAAAGGGGAAGGAGTTTTTTCTTCAGTCATGACAACTTAGGCAAAAGCAAATGTACAGAGACAACTTATTCATTAATCAGTAGATTATCTCTAGTCAAGATGATGATAGTGGTGGTGGTGGAAGACAAGGCAGCCTAGGCGTATTGCTGTTTGAACTCTCTTTGGCAAAACACATTGAATCTTCTTTAGTCCTCCAGATTTAAATTGTAAACTGGGCAAAACACTTGAGGAACTAACTAAGGTAATTTTTTTCATATGGGAAAAGAAAATGAATAGAAAGTTCTTCAAGAACAGCAAAGAAGTAAAAGTTGATGCACTTGAAACAATTTTTGTTTCAAAAATGTGTATGGTCTGCACTTATATGGACCAGTTTGCAGCAGCAAAAACATAATTCTTTACTGCAACAAGTTCCTACACAGAAAGAGATGTAACTCCAGTAAGTTATGGTTCAATCTGGCGCTAGAGAGTCTGGCTTTCTAGCTGCAGAGACCCTCAGGTGAGTAGAAGCCAAGATAGTGGCCATCATGCACAGTGTGCAATGCAGTCTTTGCACTGCACAGGCTACCTCCCAGCTGAAAAAATAGTCTGTTACTTTCTGTTTTCTGCAAAAGCATTTTACTCTGCCCGTGCCTTTCAGGGAAACCGTGCCAACATATTTGTCACTCTTGATGACAGCTACAAAGCTGTGTCAGTTATAGCCTATAGGATTGATCTAATATTTATAGCATGCCAGCACAGGCAAAACAATAATTCTGACTGTCAGGAAAAAAAATATGGGGTGGAATGTATCACTGTAAAATTCAAACAAAGAAGACGACAGCCCTGCTTTACTATACCTTTATTGTCATTACATTACAAAAAGACACAGTCTTTTACAATTACATATATAAACTCCCCGTTTTTCCTCTTAGTTATATTGATATAAACATAAATGATGGAAACATTTATTACATTCTCTAGTACCCTATATCGAAGATCTTGTGTGGCAAAGGCTGCATTAGGAAGCCAGGGACGTTCACTGAGTAAGACATACAACTAGAAGAGAACTAAGTGACGTGTTGCGTCTATTTCTGCCCTCCATCAATTCAAGGTCTTTTGGAAAGACATTAAATCTTTCTATATTTCCATTTCCTAACTTCTAAGATAAATATAATACTTATTAAGCATCAGACCTCTTATAGACCATTTGGAAATTAGAAAAGAAAAATGCAAAGTAGGAGTTAGGTATTATTGCTTTATGTTGCCTTCTTACCCCAGAGAGCCTGGTATTTTTTTTATCTCTTCTTGCTGTTTAAATACCTAATTGTGCATTGGAAGATGGTGAGGTATGTGTCACAGAACAGAGAATGATAGGAGAGGTTAGTGCTGAAGCTTCTCCATCAGAGCAAAACGATTTGCCTGACCTGCTTGAACACAAGATGCTCTAAAGCTAATTTGAATCACACTGAGTAATTCTTGTTAACACTGGTGATGGGAGGAACCCACATGTATTTTCTTCTTTTGCTGTGCTCTGCTGACTAGAGAGCATTTGGGTTAAATGCATCGTTGACGTCTAAAGCCCACATTTCTGTATTGCAGGAGAAAAATAAAGAGTACATGAGTAGGGAGAGGGTAAGTTATAAAAGCTTGGCGTTGGTTACTGTTGCTAAGGAAACCACTTCCCTGGTATCCGCACGTTCATCACATCTGTCTCTCCTGCTCTGCCTGGCTCTAAGAAAATCTTGTAACTTGATGTTAAAAGGCAGGGGAAAAAAACAAGATTATGTTTCAAAGTAAAATGTTAAAACAGCACAGTCTTTACATACTCAAATAACAAGTTTGAACAAGCAGTTTAGAAAAATAAGCTGGTATTTAGAAAGTTCAACCTTTTTGTTTCTGACGTGTGTGAGGACACCTAGAAGTTGCAACATATGTTGATATGATGGATACAGCTAGATTTGACATTCTGTTAACATGTTCAAATCATATGCTGCTTGCACTTCAGAAACATTGTAAGAAGCATGCACATTTAAGAGGATCAAGATTCACCACTCTAATATAGAAGGCAGTGAAAGTAGGACATGAGATTCTTGAGATTTCTGGAGCTATCTGAACTGGGGAAGCTTCATGAACAGAGAGTCCCAAAAATAAGGAGGCCTACTGCACAGAGTGAGATCACACAGTACGTTCTGAAGTAATAATGTTTTGACGTCAAGCATCATGAGGCTTGCAATGAGATTCAGCACAGCTGGGGATGATTTGGAGAGAGGGATTTTTTGTTTTAGTTTTATCCAAGAGCATAAAACTCTGAAGTGTGACCTAACTTCAGCATTGATAAAGTGAGAGAAGACTTGGATTAAATTTGCAACAACAGGGAGATGCCAAATTAAATTAATGTTAAACACATGGAAAACCACAGCAAGTGTAGTGCCTAAAATCAGAATCTGAGTCACGTTACAGGTCAAGCACACTTTACATTACCACATGTGGGAAGTCGTGGTGTTTTGAAATCAATCCAAACCTTCCCACCTTGCTTCATTTTTTCTGCTCTATATTAGTCTTCCTTCACCTGCAACAGTCACTTATCAAGACTGCAGAGTATTCTTACTCATTTAAGGGTTGAGCACGTTAAAATAATGCTTTCTAATTACAAAAATAAATATTTTTTTTCCATTTCATTTTCCCTTTTGTGAAACCTCTTAAACAGCTTGCAGTAGAATTTCGATGTATTGAAAGGGGACGGCTTTTCATCAGCAACAATTAATGAATTATCCTCTTCTGCTGTTCACAAAATGTCCATGAGTAGAACATGATTTTCTCCCTTTTAATTATTCTGAATAAGACATCAAGTAATTTCTACAGATAATAAATGGAATGTAGATTTTTGTAGGCATTTCATTGAGAGTATTTTCATATTCAAACAAGAAATTATACAGTTTGTTTTGATTGGAGGTCACCCAACTAAGTTCCTGTTTTCCAAGTCACATCTTGCAATCATGTTGCTAATATGGACACTTGCATTTCTGAAACCAAAATTCACGTTTTAAAACTTTCCGTTCCAGAAGTTGCCTTGCTGTCCTTACTGTGGTACGTGTGAGAAAGCAGCAAAATGTGTTTGCATTCTACTGTCAGCAAACAGGAACTGCATTTTTCTTTTGAATGGGCCTCTGTTGAACCACATCTTTCTGACAAAAGTGTTGTGTAATAATATTTCTTTAGACATATGTTCTGCCCAAAATCAAAGTAGAAATAACCTTTCTTATGAAAAGATAATTCCTCAAATATACTTGTGTTTTAGGGACAAGTCTTCAAATGTACTTTATGGATCATATTAATAAACAGCAATTTCTGAGAAGTTCCTTTTTTTTTTTTTTTAGTTTCAAGAAACCAGACTCTGTGCAAACAATCCACTGTTCTTCTTGTGCTCACACTGAAGATATTTATCTGATCTGAAGAGTTTTACTCCTAGGAGAGATGCATGAGATTCCCTATACATGGAGTCAGAGATTATGATTAGAATCAGTAACGTCTTTCAAACTGACTGATTCTTTAAAGTATAATTAGGAGAGCACATCTCATTATAGTAGCTGTTAAGAACTGTCTTTCAAGAATCTTACATTTATCAGGCAGAAGATATGTTTTATTTTGCAATGGTTAATAGTATACCGATTAATCCTGCTATTAGACCTGTACCAAACTGAATGAAAAGACAAAGTCAAATACTATGACCCAAGACATATTTGGCTTGAGTACCAGATAATCACTGAGTACTAGTTAATTCTGTCCATAGGCAAATCTAATTCTGTGGTCTTGATGTGATTGATAGACGACAGACTTTGCATCAGCCACAAAATATAGCAAATGTATGAAATGGCGGAAATAATCATTTATGTATACTGCTCCTGATTTATTAAGTGTGCTAAAGAGAAGTCATGCATTGTATTCCATACAGTTTAATTTAATCTTTAATATGGGTACAGTATATGATGTTGCACAAGAATCAGTATAAGATATTGTTTTCACAGGTCCAAGATGCATTCAGATGTCGACTGAGGAATTGCCAGGATCCAATCAATGCAGATTCTTCAAGTTCTTTTCCTAACGGACATGCTCAAATCATGGTTAGCTTTTATTTTCTTCTTTGACTATTAATTTAGTGTTCCTATCCAAAAGAAAAAACTTACTGTATTGTACGTAGCAAGTATGCACAGCTGAAATATTAACACCATTTTTAAGCATAAGTCTGTTTAGGTCATTATCTGCTTGCTTAAATCTCTTAGCAAGTTTTAAATTATTGGTGTGATCATTTAGTGGAGCACAGTGAATTAGCATGTTCCACCAGTGTTCTTTGTGACAAAAAAATTCTTACATAAGACAATGAGAAAGTAATCTAATAATATATTGTGACTTTTTCTACTGTTGGTGTAAAGAGCGCTGATGCATTTGAGAGTCTTCCCTTCATGAGGCCTTGAAAAATGTTCCTCTCAAACTAAGTCAGACAAGGAGAAAGTGCTAGAGATTCTAGAGAGGGAATCTATTTAGTGGCTTGAATTAAGGCGATAGTGAATGGCTCAGTATGCCAATTTGGATTTACTAATATTGTTAGGTAGTATATCAAGACAAAATATTGGTCCCTTCACTTTCAACGACAGTTTGTCGTTGACTATAATGGGGACAGGATCAGGCCCTAAAAAAATGCAAGGCTCAGCAAGCAGATGCCCTTCAAAAATAATGACTCAAAGAGAATCCAATGTTTGGACTTCACAAGCAAGAAAGAGATAAGTTTAATTAAACATTTTTTATGTAATAAAATTTTTGTGGAAATAAAAACATAATTAAAAATTCCTTGAATTCTCTAACAGGACAAATAGATTTGTTTAACTGGGAAAAGTGTGCTTGGATTTTCAACTGTTAAAACTTATTCTTAGCTCTTACAATTCATTTTTGCCCGATTAAATAAATAATAGTTGTTTTCAAGGAGTGCAAAGTTTATGTGATTACATTAGTAGCAAAGATGGACAGAATGCTATATAATAAATAACCACTTCATAACAAAGTAATGAAGTTTCAGACAGGGTGGACTAACTGGATTACACTTATTCACAGTAATTTGTATTGCAGGCTATTTTCCATACTTCTGTTTATAAAATTACTATGAAAAGCTTCCTTAAAGATGATCCTTCGATGAGATGTAGAAGTTACTCTTCCATTTACATAAAAAACTATACACTGTATCGTTATATTAAAATTATATACTCTACTTCCACCTATTTTATTTTATTTTTTCTGGTCAGGCAGCATACTTTGAAAACCACCCAGTTATACTTTAGGAAACTTTGTAAAGCTCTGCTGTTGTAAAACAATACACTTCACCTCTCAGCAACAAGAAACCACTTTTAAGAGACTATGACTCTGTAAGTAGGACATTTTGGAAGCGCTAGTTGGCAAAAAGGTATTGTGGTTTAGTTTTCAATTAATAACGGTTGTCCTGTTTCATTGGTTCTTGTTACAGACTGATTTTGAAAAGGACGTGGACATTGCTTGTCGGTCAGGTAAGAACATTGAGAGAGTAGCCAACAAAAAGAAGTCTTGTACTAGTTCCTTGTGAAGTGAAAACCAGAAAAAATATCAGGTTTTAATAGTTTTCAGCACATATTTATAAATGTAAACAAAAAAAGTGATGCCACTGTACAAATGCACATATTTATAAATGTAAACAAAAAAAGTGATGCCACTGTACGAATACATTTATTTCATTTTCTTACAAAACGTTTTTACTAGTATTCAGCAGCTGGGAAGCAGCCAAAGGTGTGATTAGAAGGCAAATGGTTTTGGAAAGAAGATCAGTCTTAATACACAAAACTTTCCTTGCCCTGGTACACAAGCAAATGTGAAACAGTCATTTTGCTACCAAAAAAAAAGAAATTAATATAGTGTACCTTAACAGCTATGTGTATGAAGGATGCATCAATTGGTGTTAGTTTTATAAAGGGTAAGTTTTTTAGGACTCTAAGTGAAATCAACAGTAGCTTAAGCAACGTGGCATCAGGAAAATGAAATTTGATTCAACTTTGCTGGAACAAGTTGGCTTTTTTTTAAGACATTTCAATAGTGTGATCTTTAATTAGTCAGCTATGTCTGTTTCTGCATATTAAAAATAACACATTTTAAGCAGTCTATTTGCCAATCTTGCTTAAATGAAGTACAGTGTAAAATAAATGACCATTTAAACCCTATAGAAATTTTTAAATCTAGGAGATATTCCTAAAGGGCAGTTTTTCCTAGGGAGGCAATCCTGCCTAGACACTCTCAGTTTTCAACAAAGAGAGAAAGAATGAGAGAGAGGGTGTCCTCTCCACAGGGTGAGTCAGGGCAGAAGCCTGACTTAGCTGTTCTGCATCACCCACCTGAAGGACACTGTGTCTCTTTGCTGGCTATATGGGCAGCCAAGAAGGCTGATGTCATCAACGTAAAGTTTGAGTTTCCAGGTACTCACCTTTAACAAACTGCCAGTTCAGTTTCTTGCAATATGGTAATAGTTCTTCCATATAGATTAGTTTTACTATGCATATGTATTTTGAAGGGAGCAAGATAGTACATGGTAACACAAATGCATATCTATCACCATCCAGTGCAGACAAAAGCCCAGCATTGGTCCATGTAGCTCCTACTTCTTACCTTTGCCAGCATAGCTCTGCAGTACACTGAGCCTTGTCAGGGGCATCCTTAAGGACTTTGAATACAGTTATAAACAGGCTTTACTAAATTAATATTTAAATTCAGTTTCTTTTAATGAAAGATTTAAGAACAGGTCACAGTTTGAAGTGTCTTAACAAGTGTGACTGGACTCAGTGAAGCAGCCACACTGAAGCTGGGTGTTTGTGCACTGTTGTTCAAATTGTTCTTTTCATAATGGAAAAATGAGAGGCAGTTTTGAGTGAAGTAGGAGAGTGGGATGCCTTATGAGCTGCTTGCTATGGCACATGGCAGTGAACTGACAGGTACCGGGGGATCTGGGTCATCAGAGCCCTCAGGCTACCAAAAGGGATGTAAATGTAACACCTGAGATACTTCAAGTTGTCTTACTGTCTCAGCTCATGAGCTGGATTTTATTGCATAGACTAGCACTGGTGTGAATTAAGATATTTTCAACAGGGACTGGGGGGACAAGAAAATTCTTGCACCCAGCTGAAATAAGCCCAATAATTGATTACTTTATTTTTTATTTTCTTACTATCTGTCCTTTTTCTTTCATTACAAATGTTGAATTATAGACATAATCATTTTTAAGATCAATAATTTGATTGAATAGATGCTTTGCTTTTGAATGAATCCTTCAGTGCTCCTGCAAATTTTATATCCTATGACAGGATTAATAGCTTTTACATGTGGAGCTTACCCCAACAAAAAAAATGCTGGATGTTGCTATGAGTTTGACCAGGAAGGTCTAGGCCTACACCAGAAGTGGATTATGACTGTTTTATGAGACGTTTATATTCTTTATGACCTTTTCAGATGCAGCAAAATATGTCTTTCTGATACCAATGGAATTTCTTCCCAATGTGGTTACTATTTTGTCACTTTCATTTAAAAATTAATTTAACACAGAAGAGTTTTAAAAAGACAGCGAAAAGGAACATTTAGGAGCTCAGGAACACATGTTCATAGTTACAATCTTATGGTAGGTCATTACAATGGATTGACAAAATTATTCTGCTTTACAATCTGTCTGACATTTTCCAGGAGGTTATGTGGAGTTAATAATGGTAGTACAGATATCATAGTGTATTTTTTTGGAAAACACTTAATCAAGTTCCACATGGCAGGCTTTTGCTTAAGCTGTAGGTCACCTAGGATCTATGTAAGGCAGTAGGAATAAATGAAGGAGTGTTTCTCATTTATATAAATGACTGAGGCTTAGTCAGAGATCTGTGGCAGTTATATATAGTGGATTAAGAGATGTCGATTTAAAAAAAAAAAACCACAAACCTTCCCAAAACAATATTTATAGAATAAAAGTTATTAAGCATATAGAAAAAGAGTTAAGAAGATGCACTGGTAAAGGGACTGCTGCTAAATAAAGCCACAAGAAAAAGCAGTGTTAGGCAGACATGGTTTCATGTTGTAAGAATTCTGTTCTCTGACCCACAGTTCTGCATAAAGACATTGGACCTTGCAGAGCAGCTACTATAACAGGAACACTTTCTAGAATTTCACTAAACGATGAAGAGGAGGAGAAGGGACCAAACCCTGAAGGAATGAGCTATTCTACCTTGCCTGGAAACATCATCTCCAAAGTCATCATTCAGCAACCGACAGGTCTCCACATGCCTATGAGTATGAGTGAACTGGCCAATCAGTGCTTGAAAAAAGACAACAGTGAGTTGCGGAGGACTGTGTATTTATGCACGGATGATAATTTGCGAGGTGCAGATATGGACATAGTCCATCCTCAAGAACGGATGATAGAAAGCGACTATATAGTCATGCCCCGGGGCTCAGTAAATAGCCAGCCATCAATGAAAGATGAAAGCAAAATGAATATAGGCATGGATACGTTGCCTCATGAAAGGCTGTTGCACTACAAAGTTAATCCAGAGTTCAACATGAATCCCTCTGTAATGGACCAATTTAATATCAATTTAGACCAGCATCTTCCCACCCAAGAACATATGCAGAATTTACCATTTGAGCCCCGCACAGCAGTGAAGAACTTCATTGCCTCAGAGCTGGATGACAATGCAGGATTATCAAGAAGTGAAACTGGATCCACAATATCAATGAGCTCTTTAGAGGTCAGTGGGGCATAAACAAATTGCATGCTCTGTTGTTCTGATTATATGATAAGATAATAAATTGTGTCTTGTGTGTAAGGGGTGAAGCTAATGTTTTAATTCAGTATAAATTATTGTTTGGGATCATACACTGCTGTTCATATTTCTCTTATTATCAGAAGTGTTTATACCTAGAAAACAAGATTAAAATTTCAGAGCCACTCTGTATGAAACTGTATAGTTCTTCAGATGTAACATTCCACATGACTGCAAAGGATTTCATGACCAGCAGGTAAAGTCCACTGGAGAATACTGTGTTGCTATGAGAAGAAAAACTATTCCTGCAAGATACAAGTGATAATCATTGACTTTACCTGCAAGCACATGCAGTTAAAAATATTTGCCATTTTATTGCTGACAATCTGTCTCAGATATAATAAGTCTGACTCTGGTCTCACTAGTGTAAATCTTGGATCCTTACATCCAATAGTTCACCATTTACTGATTTATTTTGTTTGCAAGTGTGTGCAGGCGTTGGTACAGTTCATGTGTGCAATAGGTACAGCTGGACTTCACGTGGAGTATCCTAGATTCCAGTCAGATTGCAAAAGTGAACTGAAAAGCCTTTAAAAGGGATTCAGTTCATTACTACCACCTGTCTGTGTGATTTAAACATTATAAAAGTGAAAACTATTTACATCGTTTCTTAAGACCTAAGTGTCAAATACTGCCATTCCTATTAAGAATTTACTTATGCAAAACCACCAGTGAGGTGGAGTTAATTTCATACTTGGGCCTCCATAAGAATTGGAAATACATATCACCAGCATTTCAAATGTTATGAAACACAGCATTTGGTGGGAAAGGAAAAGACAAATGAGAAAAATATGGTACTTACTCATTCTCTGAAAGAATTTACAGATGGAAAAAATTCTAATGTATGAGCAAACTTGAAGCCATTAGCTATTACTCTACAATGTTTGGACCCGCCTGTGTAGGGGAACAAAGACTTTACAATGTTTGGACCCGTCTGTATAAGGAAACAGAGACTTCACCCGATTTTTCAATTGTTAGACACAGAACTGTAACCAATACTTCATAAATAGGGGATACTTATGGATATTTCTTTTAAAATGGAGTTGAAGTTTTATGTGTGGATCAACTGGAGAGTTTGGGCAGAAGGTCAGAACTTAGTTTCTTTTCAAGAGATGTCTTTGCAAGCTTTGAAAGTGAAATATTTTCTATGCTGTTTATACTGTGTGTGTGCTATCATAAGCTTTTACAGGACAAAATTTAACTGAAAAAATTAATTGAAAATGAAGTGTGGGGCTTTGCAGCTAATGAAATAGTATCCACTATTTGTTTGTTGTTGAAGTGAATATGCGTAATCTTGGGACAAATTTTCAAGATTAGTTCTAAAAGATAGTGTAAGTGCTTGCCCACTCAGTGCTCAGGCAGACGGGCTCTTTCAAAGCAAGTTTGTGTCATTAAAGAAGTTACTGCCTTCAGCTCAGGTATATTAGTTAATTGATGTTAGGTGGTGCACAGGAGTTCTCCAATTTACTGCAACCCCAGAAGCAAGATAGCTAAGGTCACCTCCCAGTAGTATCCTCTCCTACCTATCTACAATACCACCTTTCAGATACTTTTTGCCAGATATAGAGACTCAAATCCAGCCCAGTTAAGATTAGACATAATGGTGAGATATCTAGAGAAGGTTCATAATTCCCTCATAAGACAGACATACCTGCCACCATACTATCCACTCCACCTGAGGTCTAAATTACTCTCTCGTGATTCCTCTTTCTTTCCATTGGTGATAAAGGCCATCTTGGGACCTAAAAAAGGAGACCTTAGTGAAGTTGTAAAAATTGGGACAATAATTACTTCATCTTACACAGAATTCCAGTTCCTGAGGCCACTTTGGAAAATGTGCCTGAAAATCTACAAATATAATGTACTGCTCCTTTAGAGTTAATTTTTTTAACTGTGTTTGTATCATATTTTAAGTTTACCTCTAAGATGAGATATAGACACCAAATCTGAATCACCATTCTGTATATCATTTTTATGCTCAGAAGAGACTACTAAGTATGTAGTAGAAAATGTAGTAAAATATAATAAAATATAATAGCAAATATTTAGTCTCTTCTAACTTGGTAAATGTATTAGGTTTAGAAAGCTGTATTTTGGTCCAGAAAGCTGTAAACAGTTATGTTATTAAACCTAACCGAAGCCAGCATAATTCCACGTATTAGGAAAAAAACAGATATTAGAACAGATCAGAAATGAAAGCAACTGTTTTGGCTTTTGTGTCTGCCTTTGTTGTTCTCAACAGTACTTGATTATATAGCATTACTTCATCTTTTGATAAGGATGTGCCACAATGAATTGAAGATAGGAACATGAAAAAAATTGTACATAGAAGAAAATCAGAGTCTCAAGCAGATCCAGATAAACAGATCCAGCCAGATAAATAATGTAATTGTGTTTTTATGTATGCACTGTGTAAGAAGCAAGGGTTGAGGTAAAGCCCAAAAATGCTATTGGCTAGAACTGACCAGTTGGATTAAGTTTTATTGCTACCATAAACAAAATAAAGAAGGGAGGGCAAGGGATTTTTTTCAAAATATTTTTGATGTCCAGTACAATATAATTTTAGAAGATTTCAAGACCTTTCAAAAGACAAGGCTTTGTCAGACACTATGGAGCAGCAAAACCTGCAGCAGGACATTCAAGATCATTCTGCCCACATTTTTCCAGACAGAGCATGACTAGACCACCTCTAAAGGAGAAGATCCCGAGCAGCAGGAATCCTCCCTCTCCTATCAGCTCCTACTGCTGTCCCACCCAAAGTTCAACGTAAAAGCACATGGATTTCTGCTCTATAGGGGCAGTTCCCCATTCATTTCTCTGAAGAAACAGAGGTGTCCCCAAGATCCAACCAGGCTTCTAATTTCAGAAGTATAATTATGAATCCACAAACACCTCTAGCCACAAAAATACTGCAGGCATAACTCTTTGCAACTGGACACCCAATGAAATACAATATATTGATGTACATACAATAGTTCTTATTTGTCCACTCATTTTATGGTAGGTGCTGGTCTTTGTGGCCATAAAACTGAACCAGCAGAATTAGAGGACACTTCGGAAAATATAAACCCTAAGTAAAATAAAGTTATTTCTTTTAAATTTCACTTGCATCTTACTAGTGAAACAATGCAGTATTGTGTTTCAATGAACCAGTTTGCAGAAACAGATGCATTATCATTCAAAGAATTCAATACATTTGGAAAATTAACTTTTGCGTAACATCTTTACCTTCCTAAGTTCATGAAATCAATTATTTTTTGTATTTTGCACATTCCAAGAGATGATCAGCACTTAGAACAATATGTGTCTATTCAAATAATTAAAAAGTGTATATAGAGATAAACAGCCAAAAAACCAAAGCTATTAAAAGTGAAGGCTGAAATGTCAGGTCTTTTTCATGTTCTCTTTTATTTAGACTTTGTATTCATTATGATCATTGGAGATGGATGTTTTCGAACACAATTATAGTATCAGCACAAGTATGTATGTCCTGACTTTTAACCCTGCAGGGAGAATCCATCACCCCACCATTAGATATCTAAATGTAGGCGTTCCCCTTCTGATATGGAAAGAGTTTTTCACATTTGGGTCCACTTTAGAGTCAATTGAAAGAAGTAGGCACTTTTAGGCCACTTTTAGGCATCTGCTCCAGGATAAAGTAAGTCACATGCCTGCAGTGCAAGTGTCTCTCTTCAGGTGCCATAGAGGAAGCCAGAATGAGTAGTTCAGCCGTAAACATCAAGAATGTTGATGTCCTAAATTTAGTCAGATGAATCCTACAGTGTGTCACAAACTTTCTTCTAGTTTCTATATATACATATTTTTTCTCAAGAAAATGTGTAGTTGGGAACAATCAAATGCTTTATTATATATGGAAGAATTTCAGCTTTCAAAAGATAGTCTGCAAACACCATAATATTTACATGCAAGTATTGCCCAAATAAGTATAAATTTAGGGATCTGCTGATTCCCAGTGTGCGAGTCAGTGATTTTTTATTTTATTTGGTATGTACCCAACAGTACTCATGAGATCATAGGCACAGGCAAGCATATTAGTACATCATGGAGTTTCTTAGGAGAAGTAATTGAACATCTGGCTAATCTCCTGCACATCCCTTATATGCATGGATTAAAACTGGCTTTGCTACCTTGGCATCAAAGCGGCTTGGAGTGTGCTCCTTCAGTTCAAAGTGTTTTGATTTTAATGAAGAAAGCATTCTCGATACAGTCTTTTGGAATGGTTTTTGTTTTGAAAATGTACACTCAGAGTGGTGTGCTCATTAAAATGAAATTACTTTGAAGTGAAGCAGTGCATTCCCAGCCACTTAGATACAAGGAAAGGTTAGGAGGTTTAAATGCAGAGGAAGAAGCTGATCTGTGCAACATATCTCCAAGATAAGGAAATCTTTTCTTTTTATTGTGCAAAATAAATGCAAGAGGGAGTAGATACCCGCTGCCTGACTATGCAAGAAGACTTCCATCGTTACCTTTGTGGGAGCAGAACGATGGGTTCTTTCAAGGGAACTATGGTTAGTGTAGTGTGAGCAGAAATGGAAAAGAACTGAAAGAGACAAAGACTTTTAACTATTATAAGAGGAAGGGCATGCAAAGACAGGCAATAGAAACATTTATTAAAGGGAAAAAAGATCATCTGCTTTATAAGAACAGGAAGAAAAGGGCTTCCCAAACTGTTTGTCATGTAAAGGACTGGAATTCTCTTTCCAGTCTTATATCTTCCTTCTTTCTTATTCTGTCTCAGTTTCTGCAATGAGATCTTCATGTGGAGAAAGACATAAAGCCCTTAGATGGGAAGTTGATTGTGTGACCAGAATAATCCTTCTGTATTCATTCATGAGAGCTCATAATACATTCAAGAAAGTCAACTCCAGAGCTCCTTGGTCAAATTGCTGATGTGGGACTATAGGAAGAAAAAACTGTTACAGCTGAGAAAATAAAGGGATCCATTAGAGACAGTGAAGTGAAAACTAAAAGTAAAGGTACAGATAAAGAGGAGTGAAAAGAGAGAGAGACATGCTGAAAAAAAGGAAAAGAAAGATGGCAGAAATGGAGAAGAAGCTTAAAATGAAAGTGTTAGGAAGAGTGAAATAAAAGCATCAGGAAAGGAGCAAGAACAAGAAGAAATACACAGTTAAAACAGTTAATCTTGTCAATAAAGTACCACAGCATCAGGCAGAACAAAAGCAAAATGGTGTGAAGTCATTTTGATTTATGATATGAGAAGTAAAATGGAGAGAGAGAGAGAGAGAACAAAAATAGAGAGACAAGCACCACAGGAATTTCCTCTTTATCATGTTTCCACATTGCTTTTATTTTCAGGGATTCTGTTGCTCAGATTTCTCTCCCTCCCATTCCTCATTTCATTCTTCAATAATCTGTGGAGACAGTTCTTGCCAATTTTGTGACTCTCGGTGAAATGAAGTCTAGCCCTATAACAACCCTCTCTTTCTTTCACTTGAGTGAGTAGGTCTCAGATTCCTCTGACTTCAGAAATGGATGCAGCTTATTTTTAGGTTACCATACAGGCGTGGGGGTAGAATCAGGCAGAGCTGATTCTAGTAACTGAAGATGTAAAGAACCGAAATTTTAGTCAGTATTATGAAGTGTAGCATATATTTCAGACTTTATAGTATAAGCAGCTATCTTAAATACATATGATCCTTAAGAAACATATTTTCAATTGCTTGTCTATTTAAGAAATGCTACATTTCCACCCAAAGCCTTCAGAAACACAAAAGAAGTGGGTTTGGTTGATTGAGTAAATACATATGCAGGTTACCCTATAAAAAAGGGGATCAGCAAACCAGAATAATTTGCCAGAACAGTTTTAAACTGAGATCTCTGAAGTTATGTTTGTGCTGTGTGTTGATGTGCTAAATTTGCTAGCATATTTTAAACACTTAAAATTCCCACATTAAAGAGCTAATCCAGTTTTTCATGAAAATTTACTTGCTTTACATCTAGTTTGTTATGAACTAATAGCCAACATAATTTTCTATTCAGAAACGGGGTGTGTGTGTGTGTGTGTGTGTGTGTGTGTGTATGTGTGTAGAGTTTAGAAGAGTTCAGTTATATACACACAAGAGGCATTTTAGATCAAAACTGTCTATCCCCATTCCACTTTCATATCTCTGAGGGACAAAAAAGATTTTCCTTTAATTTTGTTCAGGGAAAAAACCCTCCCCAGCCTAAGATCTTGTATGTCAAATCTAATCTCAGAGTGAATTATAAACTGCTGATAATAAGGCTTTATATTAATGGAAGCATGGTTATAGCCCTCACTATAATACGGTATCTCTGGTTTCAATTATACTTTCCACAATGCAATATATCTTCAGGAGTATCTCATGTAATTAATCAGGTAGTGGTGTAATGCAGACTAGAATAAGGAGAAAACCAGGCATTTGTCGTTTTACAGAGATGGAGAGGGATTTTATTAGTCATTTAGTGAGAGCAGCTCTTTGCTGGTGCCAGCGGATCAGTGCATGCTGGTATATGGAAATTATTCCTCAGTATTCTATTTTTGTCCCTCAGTGAGCAGAGTTTAAAGTTGCTCTGGAATTACATAGAGAAGCTATACATGATTACCACAAAGTAAAATTGATTTAAAATAAATTACTACTGCAGACCTCTTTTCACAGAGTTTCACTTTGGTCCTGGCATGAAGCAGGGTGGGGGATGGGAGGGGTAGGGGGGCAGGGGTGCTGTAAAATGGATTTTATCAATTAAGATGAAAGAGCTGTCGAAATCAGAGATGGAAAAAACCTTGTTAGGTCATCTCTTCTGTCAATGCAAGAACATTTTCTACAGTGTATTTCTCTAATACATAATCAAACTTCATTTTCAAGACTAGACTGAAGGGCTTCCACTGTTTCCCTTAGCAGATTATTTCATAGTTACATAAACTTTCTTTATTCCCAACAGCATCTCTGAAATTTCTTTTATTTTCTTCTATTTTTTTCTGAATTACAACTTCTCAGATTTTTCTCACACCAGCTTTGTTTATCAGTGTTTATATCCTTCTAAGGTTTCTGAACAATCTTCTGTGTTTGCCTCTTCCAGAGCCAAAGTTTAAACATGCTGTATCACTCTTTTATCCTTTCCTCTTGATCCAGTGTTATTAACTCTTTAAAAGTACTTTTTGCTGCTCTTCTCTGAAATTTCCCCAGTTTATAGGCATGATTTGGCTTCTGTCAGTGTAGAGCACCAATGCAACTCGCAGGAGTTGTTTAGAAAGGGTTATTCACACCCTTTCCCGCTTAAATGGAGACTTGACCTCTTTTTTTTTGTAGCATTTGTAACTGTGCATGGATTGCAGTTCACTAGTTACCCATATCCGTCAGTTTTTTCAGAATTATCCCAGCTAACTCCTCAACGCTGAGTAATTGCATGCAGCTTTTTAGGCAGTCCCTTTATTAGTTACCCTTGCAGGTCTCCAGCATTAGGGCTCTTCAGCTTGGAGAACAGACAACTGAGTAGTGAATAAGGAATGATTATTCGTATTTCCTATAACATAAAAAACAGGAACATCAAATGAAATGACAAAAAGGGAAAAACAACATGATTTCCTGTGTCACATTATGTATATTTATATTGTGGAATTCACTACCTCAGCACATTTTGGATGTCAAAATTAGGAATAATTCTAAAACATGATTAGACTAATGGAATAATGTAAAAAAGTGTTATTAAGTTCAACAGAGTAAGCTCCTCCTAAGGAAATTCCTAAACTACTGAAGAACTAGGGAGGGTATTGCAACAGAAATGTCACTTTATACTTGCCGTTCTCTGTATCATTCCTGAAGTATCACTGCAGAACCTCATCAAATACAAAATACTATATGAGGCAAACCATAGATATTATCCTTTACAGTCATTCGTTATTTATACTCTACTAACATTAACACTCAAGCAGATCTCCAACTGGTCCTTGAAAAAAACACCAGCTTCCAGTCTAATATTTTTTTTGGCTAAAATAATTCTCAGTTTTGCAGGTGGGTAAAAGGAACAGCTTTTGGAAAAGAAATATACTGGTGTGACCCATTCAGCAGCTCATTTGATGCAAGAGATTTTTTTTTCTTACTCTACTTCACTCAGCTGCTGGCTTTCATGAATTTAAATTGTAGAATGAGCTGGATGGTTGATTTCTGAAAGCATTTAGATAAGTGTGGAAAACCCCATTTTTCTCAGCCAAAAGTGAAGTAAACTTCACTTAAGAAAAAAAGTATATATACAATCACAATTAAAGTGTTGATTTGCATGTTTTAAGCTTGTTGCATATCATACAGAAACTAGGAGAAGAATTTAGTAAAATGACAGCTTCCAACTGGGACCGAAGGAGAACTTCCATCCTCATAAATCAAGATCCCCAGTGACTTCATGCTTCTGAATATGTTCCTGCTCTCAAAAAAATAACACTGCAGTCATTTCAAGGCAATGATGTAGTAGTCAGGAGGACCTGATCATGTACTTAGTGGTGTCAGTGACAATACTGCAGATGAATTTTAGTGGTGCAGGATCACATTCATAACCAGCACCCTTTGTTTTTCAGAAACTTGCAGAACTTCACTGCTACTGTTCAGACCTGTGGCAGTTACGTACTTTTTATGTCTTAGAACAGGCTCTGACAGCACTTGTGCTGTATTTCACTGTATGCAGCCACGGAAAAAAGTGAAGCACAAGCACAGAACAGATGTTCTTTACTATAATTTTAAAATAAATGTGTTTGTGAGAGATTCTTGTTAAGCCCTAGAAAAATCCTCACTGAGAAAAACCTGTGGTATGACCTGTTTGGTCATAACTGGTGTGATCTAACAGTAAAATTGCAATAGTTCCCTCTTTCTGACAATAGCACAGTTAAATATGTTGCAGTCTGTTAGATACATCTTTTTACCATGTAAACAGTGATAGAGTTGTCTGGCTGCAAAATCTAATAATCCAGCTATGCCAGGAATATTTTCACTGTGGTCAAGCAGACTTAAGGCAACATATAAATGCTTCACTTTTATAAATCTAGCAAACTATACATTTCTTCCTAAATTTTCCATGTTTTCACTTAGGGTTCTCAGACAGTTCAATGATATCAGGTTTATTACTGAACTGTAACTTAAAAGTAGCTTTTTCAAGCATTTTCCAAAGCTACTCCTGTTAACTTCACCTCATTATCTGCTGTGCATGTTTCTTCTTTTGTTACCACAGAGCCTTTACAGTGGCAGATGTGCTCTAATTGCACCTTAAAAATAGATCCTTCCTCATTAGAAATACATAGATTTCTTCAGGTTCTGATTTACTGTGGAAGATTGAAAGCCTATGTCAAAAGTGCACTTGTACTATGGCCCCCTTAATATGAATGAGAAGTAAGAACTTAGCGACTTTAAGAATTTGAGCATAATGTCCTCATATTTTTCTTACCTCCAAGACCTTTGTTGTTTCCATGTTTTCATTATACTTATTTTTGCAGAATTGTTCAATTTTTTTAAATACTCTTTTTAAAGTGTGTTAAGTTAAATCAAGCCATGCTGATTAAAGACAGCATCTTCAAAGCTTGTTGTTATTGGTTCTTGTAATTGCATTATAGACTGTTCTTTTTATACTGCCTCCTAGCTCTTTACGCATCAGAGTGTTGACAGTGTTACAGCGATCTTCATATTATTGTGGATTGGAGCATCAAAATTTTACTGCAAAACCAGACAATATGTCACAAAGTGGTATTATCAAGAGCTCAGAGACCAAACATTTTCCACTTTCTAAACTGAAAGACTCGTAAAATTATTTCTTTCAATTGCAAGAAGATAAAACAGCTTACTAAAACCTGCATGTTTGTTAAACCAAATAAAATCAAAGCCTAATGAAGTCAGTAACATTACTCATCTTGACTTAATGGGTTTGATTTGTATCTCACTGCAGAAATTAGGTGCAATTTGAAAAGGTTCATTCACCATGACTTAAAGCCATCCTATCCTAACACAAAAATTATGGTTAAATTGTAGCAGCAAGGCTTTTTCTTTTCTTGGGTCCTTTTCCCTTCTTTTAACGCTCCTTCCTGAAAGGGAATGTATCTTTTCTTTCCATTCACATGTTCTTTGCACTGTTTTTTTCAGCTCTTCCAACCGCTGTTTCTACATCTCTTTAATCTATTGCAAGCTATTCTATTGCCTATCTTAGGAGAAAAAAGATATTTTTCTCTCTTCTTTATAATATTTCTGCTTCTTTCTGATATAATTTGACTTTATAATTGGTTTCTTTTAGAATCTGTAAAAAATTCTGTGCTAAATTATTTGTGATATATCTAAGCAATCATATTCTGTTGCATTGTATACAAGTGCTTACTTCACTAGTAAATCATTCTTACTTTATATTAGATGCTTTGAATCAGATTTGTCATAAGTGTAAAACAAAAATCATTGCTTTCTCCATCCAGATTGTCATTGCAAACAAACAAGCTGAAGCTATGGAAAGTATAAATGGCTTCGGCTTGATTTTGCTATCAGTTATTCCATTAAAATCAATGGAGTTGTACCAATGTAAGCCTGACGTAGGAAAGAAACAATTCTATATACCTATACAAATCTAAATCATAGATACATATAGATAGCTGTGTAAAAAGCATAAATATGATGATAATTTGGAAATACCACAGAAAGTATAGAAATAGATATATTTTATACCCCAACAGGTTCAATTGCATGCAAATAACATGCACAGTATGCATCCCGGTGAAATAAAGTCTGATTTATTTCTGAGAAAAGAATATGATACTGGTCTAATAAAGTGTATGCAAAGTCATGCATTAATCTTAAATTATCAAGATAAAATCTACAACCTCTCACAGAATACCTAATATATATCAGATAGGAAAACAAGAATGTTATTTAGACTCATTAATATGATTTGGTGAATAGTCCCCTTGTTAATACAACCTCTTTTTTCTTTCTTTTTTACTGCTTAATAGAGAAGAAAATCACGTTATTCGGACCTTGACTTTGAAGTAAGTTTTACTGAATTATTCCTGATTATTAATTTTCCTAAAAGTAAATGTGAAGTGTTCATTTAGTAGATTTTAGCCTTCTGACATAGTAGATGTCATAGGGTTGTTCAATTGGTACTGTACAGAACATGATGAGCAATTCATTAAAACTACTTTGGTGCAACTTGTTTGTGAAATATTCTGAGATCAAACTGTCATATTGCAATATTAACCGTCATGGTTTCAGTTTTCAAATTCTCTGCCTCCTCATTTTCATCTATTATTTTTTGTTGGTTTTTTTTTTTGTTTTGCTTGCTACCTATCTATTGAGAAAGTGTGACACTTCTGTAGGACAGGCCACATTGTTGCAGAAAGTTGCTTTGTTCAAGAGATTCTCAATCATTTGTTCTCTCTTTCTTCAATACTAATTTACTGGCATATGAGTTTCACATCCAAATAGTGATTATGAATGTGTCAAGTTTTCAATGATGAAGTGCTGCAGTTACCAAAGCTCATGGATCACATGCTATATAAAAAATCAAGTTCATGTAAGGTTCTTTAGGTTGGATATCCACAATTTCAGACCAAGACACCATTGAATGAGAAGGTTTGGTTGTGTTAATTAATGACCATTTTGTTCTATCTCAGTCAGGATGATTAAGTGTCTTAGAGTTTTGTTTATTTGAGAGTTTTTTCTCTACTCTCTACTGGAGGCAATACAGCAGTTTTAGTTAGTTTTCAAGGGGATGCTATTAATTTATGGATTTTGGGTTTTTGCATAGGTTGTCTGTTCATGCACGTTAATAGTTTGATATAATTCATTATGTGTGTTTCCAGAGAAGTTGAACAATCATAATATTTGCATGGAACCTACAGATCTCAGGCTAAACTTTAACATCCAGTGATCAGTATATATCAACCATAACTTTAAAAATCACCTTCTCTGTTTGCATGTGCAAACAAAAGCATTTTTTATTAATTGTGCTGTAAGCACAGCATGTGTACTTTCAGATTTCAGATTCTAGTCCGTAGAAAAGAAAGAGGCAGAACTAGCAAAATGCAGCTATAGCAGTGGTCATAAAAGCCTTGCAATGAGAGAAGGGTTTGCTTCAGTGACCTGCCTTTGCTGAAATGCTGACCTTCTGTGTCCGATTGTGTTTTCTTGTAGTTTAACATCACGCCTTAATCTCTTATGTTGTTTTCCCCCAGAGACTATAGCTACCTTAAGCAGTCATGAAATATCTCAAATAAAGCACCAGACAAAGATTCATAGTAAGTTTAAGGAAAATAGAATGAAAATATTATCCTAAATATGTTTTCGGATAAATACCTAGAAAGAAAGAAGAAAGACATGAATCAACAACAAAATTCTGATGAGCAAGCAATCCTAAAATTAAATGCAAGCAATATGAACAGAAGTTTTATAATTAGAATGATATAAAGAATTCTGAATTTTACTGTTCTTTATTGAAAGGTAGAAATATCATGCCATTCACAATGAGAACATTCTCTGTGGCAACAGATACTAAAACATTCTTCTTACCCACTCAGGATAGCATAATCCAACACCAAATAAACACCAACAATGCTGTACACATTCTGCTGTCAAGAATCAGGCCTCCCATTACATATTTTCCTTTGACTCACATAGTGTATTTAAGACACTTACACCTTTTCCTTGTCTTGTTTGCAGCATTGTTGCTCCATGGCCTAATATTTTTAGAAGTATGATTATAATGCAGGAAAAGATATTTGTTTGTAAGAAGGGAAGGATGGGGCCATTAGGAGTGACTGCTGAAGAAGTGAGAGTGGCAATGATACTGTGCCAGTTGCTGCTGTGTTTTAGAAGTACTGACTCAGACTAACCCCATCTCACATCCCTGTCTTATGATTCCTCTGATTAAGCCTGTGGGCTTTCCTGTGTTCTTCCACATAGTGTAGCTGTCTGCCTGAGGTACAGCAAAATAAAAAAGCCATAAAATGTTCAAAGAGCCACCCAGACTCCTTCGCTCAACAAAGCATACTGATGAAGGGAATTGAGATAGTGTTGTGTGGCCAAACCACTGCTATTCTGATACTTTAAAGCAGCTTGACTGCAAAATAGAATAGAGACTGAAGGTGAGGTCAAGCTACAGTGATTGGCCATACTACTTAAATGTTTAACACTTTCTCTGCTTTATCTGTGACCAGTGCCAGCTGGCACTCTCTGAGACAACATCCTTCCACAGTTCTGAGGATAACAAATGCTATGGATGTGGTTTTCAGGATAACAAATGCTAAATATGCAGTATGGACAAAACTGTGTCAAGCTTGGCTCCCTCTGTCTTTTTCCTTTTAACACTCTCCCAGTAGTCTCTACACCCTCAACCTCTCACACGTCTTTCTATATCCATACAAGACAAACCCTCAGGCTATGCCTGTCTTACTAAATTAGACGTTTGGGGGAATATTCCTGGGTGCCAAAATGCCAATTTTTATATGGATGAATTTTTAGAATGATCTTCACTTAGTCTGGACCACCCTTGTCTCTCCAAACAGTTCCTGAAATGCCCTTAGGAAACCAGCACAACCTAGGTACCATTCACAACAGGCAATTTGGTTGCGGACTTCTTATTTTGGAGACTAAGAGAATTTAGTAGCATTCATGGAGAACATTCCATGCTAGGTGGTGCCAGAGAATGGTCTCAGACGTGTCTGACTTACTACTGTAGAGTCACAGTTTCAGAGTTTAAAAGCAAAAAAAAAAAAGACTGTGCTAGTGGGCTGCAATGCAATGCACCTTAATATAGACAATTTGAAGTAAAAACAAAGAAACACAAGAAAAGCCATTTTTTTCTGAAGGCCATGGATGAAGCTCAACACTAGCTGCTATGTCGTGTGAACATAGGCAGACTATGACTGTACTCAACACCATAAAGTATTCTCTGTCCTTCTTATCTCCAATTGTAGAAATGCATGTGTAGTTGTAAGAGCAGTGGACTATAAATAATAAAAGTCCTGTGACTGTGCTAGGTAGTGTTATAGAAAACTTATGTCTCCAGTCGAAGGAAAGCGAGAGAGAAAATGATGACTTCCAAGCTGGCCAGCCCTTATCACAGATCTTAAGTTGGTTAGAGAGGAGGTTCTCAAGAACTAGGCCACGTGTATCTTGTTTTCCCTTTTTAAATAGCTTACCATTACATTCTTAAATTATCTCTTTGTGTAGAAAAAAGAAGACAGACTGTAACATACTGGGTTTAGTCTGTAGGAAGAAAGTATTTCTGCTACATAATATACTGTCCACTATAAGATTTTGCAAAACACTGACTAATCTAGTTGAACTTTGAAGTTTGCTAAAATGAACAGTCAACATCCTTTACAGCTCTTCTCTTGCTATTACCAAGGATTAGTTTAGACTCGTTCATGCAGTCCGATATCCAAAACATGACCAAAATTCATAGGTCTGGGCATTTTGGATCTTTGCTGCTGCTGGCTGTGGTAACCTCAGCTTAGTGCTATCCAGCCCCAGTCATTATGCTCTGATTTTCCCCAAAGCTGGACAGGTAGCTTTTTCATGAAGGCTCAGCACTAATACTTATCTGTCAGATCAAATAAAATTCATTCTAATTATGTTGAACAGAAATACAGATGCTGTGGAAATTCCCAGGAGGACTTTATAATAGGTGTGTGCTGACACTTACAAAAACGTACAGGAGAGTTAAACAGTATTATTGACATAGAATCATAGAATTGTTAAGGTTGGAAAAGACCTTTAAGATGATCAAGTCCAACTGCTAACCTAGCACTGCCAAGTCCACCACTAAACCTTGTCCCTAAGCACCACATCTACCCATTTTTTAAATACCTCCAGGGATGGAGACTCAACCACTTCCCTGGGCAGCCTCTTCCAATGCTTGACAATTCCAATGCTTGAAATTTTTCCTAATATCCAAACTAAACCTCCCCTGATGCAACTTGAGCCCATTTCCTCTTGTCCTATTGCTTGTCACTTGGGACAAGAGACCATAACGCACCTCACTACAACCTCCCTTCACGTGGTTGTAGAGAGCGATAAGGTCCCCCCTCAGCCTCCTTTTCTCCAGGCTAAACAACCCCAGCTCCCTCAGCTGCTACTCATAAGGATTGTTCTCTAGATCCTTCATCAGCTTCATTGCCCTTCTTTGGACACGCTCCAGCACCTCGATGTCTTTCTTGTAGTGAGGGGCCCAAAACTGAACAGAGTACTCGAGGTGCAGCCTCACCAGTGCCGAGTACAGGGGCATGATCACTTCTCTAGTCCTGCTGGCCACACTATTCCTGATACAAGCCAGGATGCCATTGGCCTTCTTGGCCACCTGAGCACACTGCTGGCTCATGTTCAGGCGGCTGTCAACCAACACCCCCAGGTCCTTTTCAGCCAGGCAGCTCTCCAGCCGCTCCTGGCCAAGCCTGTAGCGTTGCATGGGGTTGTTTTGACCAAAGTGCAGGACCCAGCACTGAGCCTTGTTGAATCTCATACAGTTGGCCTCAGCCCATCGATCCAGCCTGTCCAGATCCCTCTGTAGACCCTTCCTATCCTCAGGGAGATCAACACTCCTGCCCAACTTGGTGTTGTCTGCAAACTTACTGAGGGTGCACTCAATCCCCTCATCCGGGGGGGATAAAGATATTAAACAGAACTGGCCCCAACGCTGAGCCCTGAGGAACACCACTTGTGACTGGCCACCAACTGGATTTAACTCCACTCACCACAACTCTTTGGGCCTGGCCATCCAGCCACTTTTTTACCCATCAAAGTGTACACCCGTCCAAGCCATGAGCAGCCAATTTTTCCAGAAGAATGCTGTGGGAAACTGTCAATGTGTCAACATGCATTTTAGGATTCAAGATCACAATTACCTTTAAATTCTATATGAGGGCCTGACTCCTGGATTTCCCCAGCCATCCACCCCACTCTCCCCTTTTTATGAGGCATTCATTTGATCTACTCTGGTAATAACATTTATGCCAAATAATTCAGAAAAGTGCCTTATTAGCATGGTCCCCAGGATTCAAGTCATCTCTGGTTCTTTTTGTGCTCCACCCATGAAGGAGGGCAAGGATACACAGGACAAGTGTGAATACCAGAATGACTTCTTTTTTTTTACCACAGAGCAGTAGACTTTCAGCAGCAATAATGCTAAATTGATCATTAATTGCTGGAGCTGCATTCTTTCAGAATTTCATCTGCAACAGCTATTCATTATAACATTACAAACTCACAGAAAAGTTTAAAATCATTCTCTTACTAACCTGAAGACATGTCTCGAACACAAAGGTGAAAAAAAATATGCCTGCAGGGAAAAATCCTTTCTTGTTCCTATGTCTGGCAACTGATCGTACCTATAACATCTTGAAAACACAGCATGTTTCCATTATAGGGCTGGGAAGGCATTCCCCCATCTGTTCTTTTTACTTAGCTGTTTCATACAATATTTGAGAGAGAGCATTTTTACCTGTGACAATATAGAAAATCTCCAAGGCAAATTGAATGACATTATTATTATTATTATTAGTTATTCATAAGATTGACCACAAATCTTCATGAGAATCATTGTGCTTGAGCTAGAGTTCGGCTAAAACCCTGTCATAAATAAAAAATGGAGCTGGGTACAGAGTTATGTTTGAAGTCCTTCCCATCTTGACGATAGCCATCCACATTCTGAATCCTCTTCTGAGAGTAGATGCTCATCAGAGTAAGGCTTAGTCTTTTGAAAACACACACTTGATGTTACTTATGAGTGGGAGTAGAAATGTGGAAAGGGTGTCAGTTCAGTCTGACCCCCTTTAGGGTGTGAGGCACAAGAGTTATGGAGCCTGCAGGAAAGACCACAAGAAGATGTGTGTCTGTAGCCTGGTGGCTAACTCGGGTGCTTCTGCAGGGGATGCAGCATTAATGGACAAATCCCCAGCTGCACTTAAAGAATGTGTGCTTTCAAAGGGCAGCATGAGAAGCTCATTTTTCATCCTGTTCATGTCCTGATGCTGCTACAATCATCCTAGTATATATTGGTCAAGATCTCCAGCTCTGTATTGATAGAACTTATGCATTTCTAATACTGATAAAGCTGTGTTTTCCACATTTAATACAGAAAACAGATTAAACCCTCACAAATACTTTGTGAGTTATTGTCTAGCAAAAGAGAAAGCATTACCCAACAGAGCATATTTTCTAGAAAGGGGATAAGATGGTGCTTTCTAACAAGGAATTAAAAGAAGTCTAGAAAAGAAGAGTTAACGTTGGAAATTTAAGTTACTGGACCTTCAGTTCAGATCGTTCTTTATAAGCAGTACAGAGGGGCAGGTGTCAGTGGGTAGGAATTATGGAATGGAAGCCAGGAAAACACAAAGTAACAAAAAGATCCATAGGTACATGTGCATACCAGTTATTCTGCTATTAAGAATAAAATTTAAAGCTTTTTTTCTGGCAGACTTCCCACTGCAAGTGTTTAATTTCTCCTCCCACCTGCTTCTCCTCAGGAATAATGTAATGAACTGAGAAAGACATTTGCATTATTCATATTTGCTATTTAACAAATTCTTGGGTACACAATTCAGAAAAATATCAGAAAGCAGCATTCTCTGTATTCCTGGCCTTTTATTAAAAAGTTTCCAACTAGAGATACTTGTTTCTCAGTCATCTGCTGTTTCCTGCTTTTAGAGCCAGCATTTTAACCCACCAAATCTGTTTTATTCTTGCGAGCATGTCTCCTTATTTCAGCCAATAATAATCTTTGAGGCAAACCTTTCTTTTTTAAATTCTATGTATATGAAATTTGCTACATATCCTTGTCTACCATAACAGCAATAGCTTAAAAGAATCCCTAGGAAGTCATTTAAGTGAAACTCCCCTCATAAATTTAGATCGTCTATCTCTAGCTAAATTACATTTTCCAAGTTCTTCTTCACCAAATCCTGCAAAATTGTTTCCCTTATTCACCCCACAACTCTTGTTAAGTTAATAGGTCTTTAATTGTCTGCTGTATCTTGTGTCTCTTTTGTGAATAATGTTGCCAATTTCCTGTTCTCAGAAGTGAAACAAGTTCTCAGGCTACAGTGTAGCTATATTAAGGATGATATGGTTATTACAGCATAGCGGTAGAAATGCATGCTCAAGAGAGCAGCCACATTTCATGAAATTTATAAACACAGAATGCAAATGAAAGATAAAAGTTAAAATTGGTATTGGTAAAGCATTATTTGAGGGTCAGATACTGCCACTCCATTTTAAAAGGTACTAACCCAGACTTGGCAGAAGCATTACTTGCTGGGAAGGGTCACACTCAGACACTGTGTACGTAAGTTTGCAGGGTTTGTCACGTACAACGCCAGGGAAAATCAGGATTGACAATTAGTGGATGTGCATAAAGGCTGGTGTCCTGCACCTTTTCTGTCAACATTATTGGCTGCTGCCCTGGCTGTAACTCAAGTTCAAGCAGTTACAAAAGCTTAAGAAAAGCCAAGCTGAGCCCATCTGCTGTTGGACTGAGGTGAAGCATCCTCAGTCCCTTCTGTCCCCTGTCCACCCAGACCACAGAACCATGAGATTGGCTGAACAGTAAACAGCCTTTGGCTTTGCTCCAGAGGCCAGTCTGAATCCATACCTGAGCACAAACTTGTTTGGAAACAACACAGATGGTATGCTTGACAGTCTATGCTTGAAAACAGGCTTCACTCTCCATGTAGCTGCCAAGGCAGATACATGGCCGAAGGCTCCTCCAACTGTGGGGGTTGTTTGGGGTCCCCACCTCTTGCACAGGAGTGCCATATAATTAGTTTTTGTGGAAAAGTGCCCTGTGCATCGGCTAAAGGGAAGGTGGTTTCCAATTGCTCAGTCCATGACATAAGAAAGCAAGCAAAATTGAAAAACTGTGCCTACTTTTCTTAATATGAATGCCATTTCAACTGCATTTTATGATGATCTGAATGACAAGGTGTCTAATTAAAAAGATATAACATTTGGGGCTTTTCCATTTTGGGCCAAGATTTCTGAATTCAGTGTTCTCATGAAAATTATTCCAATAGGGACCATTACAAACTGTATAGAAATTAAAATATCAGCATCCATGCTGAAAACAGAAATTCTAGAAAATATTCCTATGTGCAAGAGAAATATCCTTCTGCAAAACTGCCATCACTTTCAAAATACTTCTATGTTAGCACAAAAACAGGGTCCCTTAATTTCAGCAACTCCATAAATGTGGGGTGAAAACACTCTCTTGTACACAGGAAGAACACTAAACAGAGCAGAGAGAAGGATCAGTGCAATTCACTTCCGTTGGTCAAGTCTATAGGGACAAGATGGCCCTGCCAAATTCAATTTACTTTATTATGTTGGGGAAAATAATGCTTCTCTTAAAAAAGCCCAGATTCAATTATAAATATAAGCAATTATGTTCCATTTTGCAGAAGGTCATGCATACAAGAAAGAGGCACATGGAATTGTTTCAAGAGTTAAATCAGAAATTTCAGACGCTGGACAGATTTCGGGATGTACCAAAATCAGGCAGTATGGTAAGTTTTCCTTCTTAGATATTTAAATTATGATGGATCCTTAACAACAAGAATGAAACAAGAGTCCTTTGAATTCAGTATATTTCCGAGAAGACCTCACTCTGTGCTACCTTTAGATAGCCTCAGGAATTAGAAAAAAAATATTTTCAGTAATCTAACCTATGATGAGACTCTTTAGGTTTTACAACTAGACCATAACTCACTGACATCATTATAGATGACAAGTAATTGAGCTGCGGGGAACACATTTCAAATCTGTATGTGTCTACCAAGTCTAAAGGACTTTATATAGACAAAGCAGCTCAGTAATGTAATTTGGCCAGTAGGGCTTTTCCTCTAGCCAGGCAAGCAGATATTAAATTAGTTATTACAAACAAGTTCAGCTAGATTCACCTATATGTGAGATGGTCCAGAAAGCACACAGGGTCTCTGTAATGCCTTGTCTTTTCCATAATAGGTTTATAAATATTTACCATGGGAAAAGCAAAAATTAAATCATCCTGAGTTGACTCTCCTATCATCATAATTCAAATTTATACACACATGCATAACACCCTGACTACATCTGATAATGAGAGCAAGGAAATAGTTGATTCTGCCTAATTAAAATAGCTAATTTAGTGTGACATATTATCAGTAATATTATGATTAGTAATAATTTTATATATAATTTTATAATGTGAAAGTTGTATATTAAATGGAACTGAGCTAGAATCATTGTATTCTATAACTTTTTCAGAAGAGCTGCTTTCAGACATGAAGAAGAGGTATTAAGCAGATGTGAGGCCAATGGATTTACATCATTTACATCATCTTAATCCAGCAGAAATTTGGCCCTGATTCTTTGATGAACCTTTAGCTGTGATATGTGTTATTTTGCACCCAGCTCTTGCTCACTCTCCCTTCTGAGATTTGCTGACATGTAAAGTTTGCATCCGCCTCCCTATTTGAGATTTGCTGTCCACGTAAAGCTTGAATTAATTCAAAATCTCAAAGGGAATCTCAGTGGAAGAGTTGTGTTTACTCTGTTTTGCATCAGTGCTATGTTTTTGAAAGGTCTGCTAATAAAAGCTGCCTAGAGGAATGGTCTATCTATAAGACAGTCAGAGAGTGATCCAGGTACCTAAATATAGGCATCTCAGGCTATTTTAGACAGTCTCAGGTGTCAGTCTACAGCATGGTACAGGCAGTGATGACACAGGACTCAAAGGAGACCTCCATCTCTCATGAAAGATAGTTGGAGATCAGGCAGAAAATCCAAAGGCATCTAAAATGGTGCAAAAATGTTAGGTTTTATCAACTAAGTCCCACCCAACATGTTACAGCAGAAATCACTAATTAAATTGGTCTTAGTCCATAATCTCCTTTACCCTGTAAAACTTAGCATTCAAAAAAAAAATTCATTCAGTAGAAAATAACCAGCTTGCAGCCTGTTAATCCTAATATACATGAGCTCATCAGCCTGTAAAGCAAGGTAGCTCTCACAGCATTTTCAAGGACCAGGTTTCCATCATTCTGTCATGCACTTGCCCCAATTTAAAATCCAGCTGGCAATCTCTGTTTCAAACCACACTGTATTTCAGGCAGCAAGCTCTTCTCAGTTACCTTCCCTTCTCTTCTCCCACTTTTCTACACAATTGCTATTAAAAAGATGGCTATTGGTACTGGATCACTCGGCCATTCCTCATGTACATTGGTTCTTGTGAAAGAAGGGGCTTAGCTGGCAGCTCGGGTGAGGAGCCTGCCAAAGTGTTGATTGTTCACAGAGAAAGAGTCGCAACGGTGCTGAACACCCGCCAGCCTGGCTCCCTGCAAAGTCATTTCCACTCCCTGGCTTCTCTGTCTCATGACAGCACATTAGCAATCAGCCTTATAAACAGAAAACACATTATTTCATCCTTGTTTTTAATTCTTCTTTCTTCTCTGGTCTTCAGGAGAACTCAGCGACGAACAAAGCTCCATGGGACAGTTTCAAAACCACAGGCGACTACCAACACTATACAACGATAAACGTATTAGACACAGAGGCAAAAGATGCTTTAGAACTCAGACCAGCAGAATGGGAGAAGTGTCTGAACTTGCCTTTAGATGTGCAAGAAGGTGACTTTCAAACAGAAGTTTAACAAAAACAAAAACAAACTGATCAAAACAAAACAAAAATAATTCATTGCACTGACAATAAAGAGACTTTGGGAATCCTGACGCTCCTGTCTGAACATTGTGACTACTTTATGTCAGGCTCTTCCTGTGCCAAATGTCAGTGGTTTTTTTCGTACAGTATATTCCCACTAGTGCGGCTAGTGGAGAACCAGGTGTACAATTCTTACCATCGTGTGTTGTAAGTACCCGTGGAATGGATTTGTAAGGTAATCTTTATAGATAAACCTCAAGCAACGATTCATGTTGTAACAGCTTCATTTGGTTTAGTTTTCAAAAAACTTCACCATGAAGCACAATGTATATATTTATGCAGTTTTTAAAGTTTATAACAGTCTGTTTGGCCATTACTACACTTTTTACTTTATAATATAAAAGCAAAGTTTTTGTCATTAAATGAATGTCTGTTGAGCTACATTCTTCATTGCTTTAAATGCAATAAAGTAATAATCTCACTTTTATATGAATAATATATTTCACATCTTTATTATTGCAGTTTTCTCTGGAAAGCTCAGAGTAGCTTTCTCTGCTGCAGCTGTGTATAAAATATTTAAAATGTTGTATGGTGTAAATAAACCTTTGTCTACATATCAGTTTCTTAGTGCATTTTATTCTGTATTTGTTTATCTTAAATTTGCATATTTATAAAGTTTTCTTTAAAACCACACATATTGAATATGTATTTGGAGTTTTAATAGTATGTTGTTCTGGCTCCTGCAAGGAGCTTCTAAAGCATATTTGTAGGTTTGTCTAGCCATTCTGCATCTTCTTAGGTATTCTTTTGTGACAATGTACCATATAAACTGGACTTGTCAGAATACTATTACAATTGTTCTGTTTTATAAGAATTTTCGTCTTGTTGGAGAAAGACAAGTAATGGAAAATAAGCTAAGTTTCAATGCACAACACTCAAAGAAAATGTTGATTTAGAATCATTACATCTTGTGCATGGTCTTGTTGCTGTATAACAACAAGAAAGACTTTAAAGATAAAAATTCTGAAGTATTTTAGATAAAAAAAGTTGAGCGTGTTTCATATTATAAATCAAGAACAGAGCATGATTTATGTTGAAAATACAGTTAAACAATTAGGAATAGAAAGACTAAATCCCCCTTTCCATGCTTAGAACAAAAGCAGATCTTCAAAATCTCTCCTTATCTACAGCATAGCTGTGGGGGGTGGGGATGGGAGGATATCTCAAATCTTCTGATGCCATATTTCTAGAAAAAAAGTTTCCAAAACAATTTTAGTTCCTGCTGTACATAATTGAATGTGCTGCAGCCTACTAGCTGGAGAGCTCTTAGAGAGGAAGAAAACGTGACCACCAATCTGCTTAGGAATTAAAAAGACAAGAATCCAGAGCACTGGTAAAAGGATATCGTCATCCATATACTGAGAGAAAAGTACTTAGGACCAACCTTAGGACTAACCTTCCGAAAAGTGTTTCAGTCTGTAAATCCTTTCTCCAGGCCATAATAAGGTACTTAAGCCATGAAAAGGAGCCTGACTTTGCCTACTTTGAGTGAGCATCTCATGCAGTGTGCACACTTTAATCTAATGCTTCAGCATCTAAACCTTTACACAAGCACAAAAGAACTAGCTACCACCCTGGTATCAAGTTCATTAACTGGTTTAGGTGCCTAGAAGTAGTGAGGATGTAGTACTCAATATTGCAATACATCAATCAATCAGAGCTGGCTCTTTATCAAGCGGCTGATGCAGAAAGAGGCAGCTGGCAAGGCTGGCTATACAGCTTACTAACATCACACCTCTGAGTGCACCAAAAACCTCTCTCTCTTGTTTTGTATCAAGTTCTAATCTAAAAGGGGTTTATTTTCCCTTTAGATAAAGATACAACAGAAACTGCACATTTTTTAAGGATTTCATCCAGTATGGTAGGCGTCTCTCAAGAAGAGCACATTTTACAAAATTTCTACTTTTTGAGACCAAATCAGGAAGCTTAGGCCCCTGAATCCAGATATAAGCCTCAGCATTCTCCTTGATCGATCTAAATAATACAAATCTAGAGCACCTTGGTATTTCAATAACTATAGTGCAGCAATTATTTGCATAAGCTTTATATCACCTAACTCCTGTTTAATAGCAGTCTAGTTACAACTGCAGAAAGCTTAGGGCAGGCTGCAAACTTACCCAGGAAAAAAAAAAATCAGTCTACACTCAGTACACTGCTGACCCAGTTGTCCTGTTATTAATAATCCAGTTGATTCAGGTTTAGCATTAAGCTGGGTGTTTATGTACCACACAGCAGTCACAGATATGCTTTCAGTGTATGAGCAGCAATGTTCAGTGCCTCTTTATTTAGAGCTTATGCTGCCCTGCCCAGAAAGTGCTAGACATTTTTATTTCCCTATATATTTCATATTTAGAAATATCAAGAACATGTTGAAACCCAGTGTATTTGCCTACTGATTTGACTGCTTCATATTAAAGCTGAGTTTGTTTTCCATCAGCAAGATGCTGCATGTACTTACAGTCTGCTGCTCAATGTCTCTGAAATTGTGTAAGTCAGACTGAACCCAGCAGGAGAGTACAAACTTGTATGCACTGGTTTAAATGTTGGTAGAGCACTGATGAGACGTTTGGCATTACATTATATGCAAATAAAAATTGAGTCAGAACTCCCTACATTATACTAGCCACAGAGATGACAGGGTGCTCTGCATTTGCCTGCCAGGGCGGGCTGGTGCCACGTGGCATGCCCTGTGCTACCTCACCTGACTTCCAGCTGCAGTTACAGAAAGGTTCAGGTGCTTGAGGGCTCAACTAACCAACGTTGCTGCAGCTGGCACTAGAGTGTATTGAGGTGGTTGAGCTCAGCCTAGAGTTTACCTTGATCCAATTTAAAATACATATTCCCTAGACATATATAGAAAATGCAAATATTTTTCGGGGAAAGGACTCATTTTCTCAACAGTTTAAATACACACTAGTAACATATAAGACGATACACAGTTCCTCTGTCTCTGTCTTCCTCTTACATACATATACAGAGAAAGATTTTTTTCTCACAAGTCAATGCTAAACAAAATATGGCCTGGACTATTCAGTACAGGGAAGCAGCACATATGGGAAATCTAGCTGAGCAGCCATAGATCATTCAGAGTTCAGGACATCCATGATTTCACATCCAAGGCTGTGTAAAGGAGTTTGGTGTTGCTGGCATAAAAACACTAACAAAGTTCTTTGCTATATGGACTCTTGCCCCTCTGATGTTATTTAACCCAGAATCTTCTGGGAAGGTAAACTCTGAATTCAGCTGGCGGCCAGTCATGAGTGGTGTTCCCCAGGGCTCAGTGTTGGGGCTGGTCCTGTTCAATATCTTCACTGATGATCTGGAGGAGGGGATTGAGTGCACCTCAGTTTACCGATGACACCAAGTTGGGTGGAAGTGTCCATCTGCTGGAGGATAGGAAGGCCCTACAGAGGGACCTGGACAGGCTGGATCGATGGGCTGGGGCCAACTGCATGAGATTCGACAAGGCTCAGTGCCGGGCCCGGCACTTCAGTCACAACAACCCCATGCAACGCTACAGGCTTGGCCAGGAGCGGCTGGAGAGCTGCCTGGCAGAAAAGGACCTGGGCGTGTTGGTTGACAGCTGCCTAAACATGAGCCAGCAGTGTGCTTAGGTGGCCAAGAGGGTCAATGGCATCCTGGCTTGTATGAGCAATAGTGCGGCCAGCAGGACCAGGGAGGTGATAGTGCCCCTGTACTCGGCATTGGTGAGGCCGCACCTCGAGTACTGTGTTCAGTTTTGGGCCTTTCACTATGAGAAGGACATCGAGGTGCTGGAGCGTGTCCGAAGAAGGGCAACAAAGTTGGTGAAGGATCTAGAGAACAAGTCATATGAGGCGCGGCTGAGGAAGCTGGGGTTGTTTAGTCTGGAGAAGAGGAGGCTGAGGGCAGACCTTATTGCTCTCTACAACTACCTGAAAGAAGGTTGTAGCGAGGTGGGGATCAGTCTCTTCTCCCTAGTAACAAGCGACTGGACGAGAGGGAACGGCCTCAAGCTGCACCAGGGGAAGTTTAGGTTGGATATTAGGAAAAACTTCTTCACCGAAAGGGTAGTCAGGCATTGGAAGAGGCTGCCCAGGGGAGTGGTTGAGTCTCCATCCCTGGAGGTATTTAAAAGAAGGGTAGACGTGGTGCTCGAGGACATGGTTTAGTGGTGGACTTGGCAGTTCTAGGTTAACGGTTGGACTCAATGATCTTAAGGGTCTTTTCCAAACTTAATGATTCTATGATTCTATGAATTAGTCATTACTGAACTTCAGCTCATACTCTGCAATATCTTTTGCAAAGAAGAAGAAAGAAAGAGAGACTAAGTGCTGCTACAAGGGATGAGAGGAAGAATAGCAGTGCTGCCATGCTGATGCACCTTTGGTGTGCCATGGGCTTAATGTTGGCATATATGTAGTGCCGATGACTCTTTGTGATGAAGATTTAGGACAAAACTATAATAAAAGACACAAACAGATAAGGGATTTTTCCATTTCATTCACTACTGGGTCTGAATTTCTTCATAATCATTGAAACAGTGCTCCTCTCTGGGAAATGTTGCTCTGACACTCATCCTGTAAGAACATTATTTGTTTCTATGATGATAAGACATAAATCACCTAATATTGTTTTACACAGGATTAAAATGGGGTAGTTTCTTTTAAAAACAAACAAAACTCCAACCAAACAAAAAACCCCAATCCCTGAGCTGCACCAGGTGAAATGTTCTCTGATGCTTTGGCTTCTTTCCATTTCCCATAGTTGCTAGGCAATGCTGTACTTAGAGACCAGATTTAACAAAAGGTCTGCTTCCCACTTGGAAGCAGGCATCCATCTGTCACAGCATCAGCAGTGTGCTTTCTATCGGGTTATGCAAAAGGATGTGGAAATCTCTGTTAGCAATCAGCAGATGGAGACATTGTGTATTGATAGTAGACTTTCAGTTCCTCAGGCATTAGCTTGAGGCTGTGCTCTATCTCTGGATAAGCCACAAGAAGCAATTTGTATGAGCAAACATTATTTCCATCTCTCAAAAAGTCTTACAGGGCTCTCTTGTGCAATCAAGCCCATTCTCATGTGCTGAGGGAAGTAAACAGGGAGGTACCCAGTTGAATATGTGTTTGGGGAGCTGTGATTCATTTTGAGCCAGGTCTCAATCAGTGTAATGCTGTAATCTTTTCTACTTACTTTTCTCGAAACACCTTCCTTTGCAAGGAAAGCAAAAGAGGCCTCTAAGAAAAATTAAATTGCTGATAAGATAGGCATGACTACTAACCCTAGCACTCCCACTGAAATTTTCTGTCCAGTAATTACAATTGTAAGGTAAAGAAAGAGCCTGGTTTTGGCAAAATTGTCTCTTGGATAGGCTGCATTGGACCATTCTGTGGCAATGAGTTACTCAGATTAACTATGCTACAGTACTGCTCCTCTTGTTTGTTCTGAACTAGTTTTGTTTTATACCTTATTATTCCTTATAAGGAACAGTTAATAATTTTTACCAGTTCAACTTCCTCCCTTGTCTATGCAGCTTCTGCTATAGGCCTCATGGTTACCCTTTTTCATGATTACAAACCCACATCCAGTTAGTCCTCACGTGGAAGCCCTTCCCTGATTTCTACGATCATTGTCTCCTTTACAGCTTTTCCAGGTCTGCTAAAGTTCTTAAATAATTCTCAGTAAATTCTGAACTCATTAGAGCATTCTGTTTGATCCCTGCAGAAAAAGGAAAAACTCAACTACGAAGCTTCTAAAATGCCTTTTCATTCAATAGGAAAAAAAAAAAAAAAGAAAACTCAAAAATACCTGAATTTTAACTTTTTTATCTAACCATTTAATGGAAAATACATGACCATCTCTTTGAGCAAGAAATGGGCACCGGGCAGCTTCTCTTAAGTAATCATATTGATGAGTGGACTTTAGTAATTTGTTTTCTGCTGCTCCTTCTCTCTGGTGCTGTGAATGTAGACTTTCTTTCTTAAGTAGCACTGCTGCAGCAAGACTGGTAGAGAGTTATCTACAGCCCATTGGGTGGGTTTTACAGTCAGAAAGCGAGCAAAGACTATGTGAATCCTTTCAGATGGAATAGTAGCTGTTTCCCACATCCTGAAAGTGAGCTGAAATCTGAGTGGGTTTTTTTTTTTTTGTAATGCCCCTTCCTCCAGCTGTGTGTACAAAGACTGATGTCCACTCACTTGTTGACTCTTTCCTTTAAAACTCAGAATGGGCACTTGAGCCAGAGAAGGGGCTGGAGGCTGCTGCTTATGACTGTTCATCCCCGTGGCTAAGAGTTAAGCGCCTGTACCTCAGGAGAGGTGGGATTTAAGAAACAGGTCTACTCTCGGTGTTTTCTTGTTGATTAGCTTATGCAGCTATTGGGAAGCCCAGCTGGAGATGTCTACTTCTTTGTATGCATTGTATTAGCAGATAATGTGCCTTGTTCAACATATGCAGTCTACCTTAGGAAACAGGCATATAAACCTTCCATGATACAATGCTGACCATCAAAATAATCTATGTCCTTTTGTGGACCAAACCCTTAGGAGTTGAAATACTTTTAAAAATCTGGTTCTCAGAATCCAATTTTAAGAACAGCAACAAACTACTGTTTTTTCCCATCATCAATTCAGTGATTTATTGCATTATGTCCCTAGGCTGTTGACTCAGGAAATTGCAAAAAGCAATGCCTGAAGGACCTCATAGTTTAAAAAAGAAACTGGAATTGATTAGTATGTATGTTCAATTTCTTATTTGGTGTCTCCTTGGACCTAACCGCTTTATTTCCTGCTCTTCTCAAGAACTGTGTATTAGGAAAAGATTTTCAGAGCTCTGTTTTTAGTAATTACGTTCTTAAATCAAGCAAGAATTAGCTACGGTTGCTAAAGACAGATAGGTAGAATCCATTCTATTTAATTTAGAATTGTAACTAAAACACTGCCTTGCCAATATCTCAAGCACAGAACTCTGCAGGGCAATCTAACTCTGCCTGTCATAGTTGTCTAGGTTCTTTCTGTAACCTAAAAAAAAAGGGAGGCACCTCTGAAGCCCAGCTAGACCCAGCCAGTCTTTAATTACTAACATCTTTCCATTGATTGCATAGAGAATTTAAAAGCCCCCTAAGGGCAATAAAATCCTTCCAAATTAAGCACCAGATTTAGTCATCAACATGTGAGCTAATGTCTCAGCTCCCATTATAATCAGTGGAGAAGTCATCAATACAGTCAATAGAGCCTAAAGACCAATTCAGCTTACCCATGACTAGAGGAAGGATGCAGTTAATATGAGATGCCCTGTAGCTTTTGAAACATTTGTATGGGGATTGCAGATAAGAAAGGCAACTTAGGGTAGACCTACACCCTTCTGGTCCAAGCAGTACCCCACCCCACACCTAAAATGATACTAGACACTTGTGTTTGGACAGGTGAATCCAGCTCCAGGGGAAGATTTTCCAAGATGCTCTAGGATATCCAGCCTCCAGCTATCACTCCAGAGAGGCATGGGTTTTATGGGTCTTATGTCAGATTTGTCAACTTGATATGAATGTCTTAGGCATCCTCACTATTACATATTGCCATCTGTTACTTAGAATCCACCTTGCCTACTCCTCTCCTGAACATTCATGTCTGTTCAAGTAGAGGATTCATTTTCTCTATAATTTTATTGTTAGACCTCTAAATTCTGGATGTGGATTATCCAGGTTCTTATCATCCTGGGAGGTAAAGGACACACAACCCAGGACAATCTAATCTGCCAAGTATCAGTAGACTGTGAATAAGCATATTCTGGAAGATCATATATAAGTCAGCCAGACATGCAGGACTCATGGAGCCAGGAAAATTACAGTGTTATACTTTGAGCTGGCATTAGATTTCAGCCACAAATGTCTGATGTAAAATACAAACGCTTGCCATATTGACCTGGCACTACAGTCTTGCTTTCTCACTCAAAGAGTTTCTCCTAACTATTGGGCAACAGCCAAGCGGCTGCTTTTTTGTGTTCTTCTGGCCTTCTGGTGTTCGTATTTCACAAAAGCCAAACTTGAACTGAGAAGATGACAAGTGTGCTTACCAGGGATACTGTCAGATCCCTTAACTTCCAGCCTTTTCCTGAAAGTTAGGTGGAGGTTCAAACCTTTCTAAGATGAGCAGGACAGGAAAGCTTTCCAGCTTCTTCATGATGCCTTCTGACCAGCAGATAATTATGCAAAGAAGGAAAGACACTCTCACCCTCAGAGCAGACAAAGTCAGTAGTAGTCAGTGGGTAGACTCAGGCCATGCTTTCTGAGAACAAATATACACACTATTTTTGCCACAGAAACATTAGAATGGTCTCTCAACCACTCCCTTAACAAATCAATTTGGGCTTGAGATGCCACAAAAAACCCCAATCAGTTCCCAAGGGAGATTACTCAGAAGCAGGAAAGATAACCTGTTACACCATAAAAATAAACAATCATATAACAGGAAAGGAGGGAAGAGTTCTGGTTTATAGCCTAACCCTAACTGCATTGTAAACGGTAGCTTTCAGGTACTACATAGAAAACTACATAAAAAAAAAAAAAAAGAATACTTTCATTATCTCATTACTAAGAAAATGAGAGAAAATTATAAACATTTAATAGCATTCTAAAAGAGGAGAATACACATTTTTCTCTGTTAGGCCTGCAAAGCCAAAAAACACCCACACTTAATGCTTAGTCCAACATAACTCTACATAATGCCATCATACATAATTACCAAAAAATAAAGGGTCAGAATCATCTGTCTCAGCACCATCTTTTGCTTGTAACCTGATGACTATCTTTTGGGAGGAATTAGCCAGCTAACTAAAAGGTATTATAACACTTACATATATTCAAAGTGAAAAGAGAATATTTAACTTTGACCTCCAAATTTATATGGAAACTTTATTTTCTAAAAAAGCTGATTACAAAGAAAGATATGTGTATTGAATTGAAAAAAGGTTTAAAGTAGATTTTTTTTTTTATTTACTGTTGCCACTTAAGACCCTATGTTCTTCTACAACTGGGACAGCAATAAAGAAATTGATTAATTTTGGTAGGTGAAAGCAAGATCATCCTCTTCCCAGCAATTAATGTTTGCATAGCAAGAGGTCCCCTCTTTTAATAAAGAAACCTATGTGAGGATGACAACCTTTGTAACATGCATCAGAACTTCAGATCTTAAGAACTCAGCATAACACATCTCCAAATGCCAGAAAGAAAATGTCCTTTCTTCATCACAGAATGAGTTCCAAAGACAGGGTCCAGTTTTTGCATCTGGATAGAAGGTTGTGACCTCTGTTAGAGAACGAGGTATGAAGGCCTCTTGTTCCATTTTCACTCCACCTAAAATCACAGAGTTCTGGAGAGCTTTGGAAACTCCAACAGTCTGAAGACACCAGAGAGCTCACTGCAGCGACCAAATAAATAGCATATTTTGTGTTGAGTATTAGCTGGTAGGCACTTGGCTACAGAATCCAGGACTTTCAGGTCATTTTTTTATGTTTTTACAGTTTTGAAAGTTCAAGTCCACAGCATTTACTTCCAATCTTGGCCAGCTGTGTGCCACAGCTATTGTATCAGCAAGCAAAAACATAAGCAGAAGACTTTATGGAGAGGTGTGGTTTCCTAAAGCTAGTCCCTAAATAACTTTTTTCTCAAGATATGTTGTCTAACTGATTTGGAATAATTTAGAATAAAAAGTATCAACCAAAGGTTACTAATTAAAAATAAGAAAAATAGAGATGTTTTACAAGAAATTCAAGAAAACAAATGGCTGCTGGGAAGCTTGCTATCTGTCTTTCCCACTGATCCCTTCTGAAAAATAAGGATAAAGGAGCAAATCGGACTCTGATTACCCAGTCATAGGATCATAGGCTAATCATAAGATCATAGAAAGATCCAGGTTGCAATGACCTGGAATTGCTGTTAGGTGTGTCCCGCCCCCAAGCCACCTCTGCTCCAAGCTGAACAAGCCCAGTTCCCTCACTCCCCCTACCACCAACACAAGTGCTCCAGACCCCAACCACCTGGGCAGACGTACCCCACACTTGGTACAGTTTATCAGTGCTGGTGAGCCCCAAACTGGACACAGTATCCTAAATGTGATCTAACAAGTATCCTTCCCACCATTTACTGGCTGTGCTCCTGATACAGCCCAAGATACTGTTAGACATCTCTGCTGCACACTGCTGTTGGTCCATCTCTCCTGTCTCTCTGCATGGCAGTCCTGCTTGGACATACCAACCGGTTGCCCCAGTTTGGTGTCATCTGTGAACCTGATGAAAATACACCACCTTGCATCTTTGACAAATGCATTTATTATCTGTCTCTAAACCCACAAACCCTCTGAGCCCAACCACCCAACCATTTGTTTACCCACCTGCTTGTCCATCCATCCACTGCCATCCTATTAGCATCCTAGCTTGGTTACAATCCTTCTAATAAGACCAAAAACTACCAGCTCTTGTAGCTGTCACACTTTCAAACAAGTTCAGTTCTGCAAGGATGGAACTGAGCTAACATTTGGAATTTAACAGGCTGCAGCTCACACACTGCTTGCAGACCTCTTCCATGGAATAAGCAAAAATATTGAGCAAGTGAGATTATTTGAGGAAACCTGTCTGAATGCAAGTATATATTTTGGGTAATTAAGTGGCTGTTACAATACCAGCTGCTGTTTCAGGAAATGCTTGTCAGCTTGTGTCCACATTTTACTTTATCACACAGACCGAAGACAACAGAACATATTTATCTTTCTTTAATGACTGTGTTTTGACTACTTGTGACTTATGCTGTGACTTAGATATTGATTTTAGTCTTTAAAAGGGTAAATGTTGATATAATTACAACTTTTATCAAACTTCTAGGTTGCCTTTCTACACAAGTTTTGTGACCTGTAGCTAGATGACTGGTTTTTACATTCATTAAATTGTTGACTAAGAAAGGTCTCTTTTTTTACAGTGAAAGTGAATAATTAAAGTATTCTCCATTCTTCAAAAATATTGTTTTTAAAAAATGCTAACCACATTATAAGTTAATGATAAAAACCTGTATGAATGATATTTCAGGATAGTGGTACATTTACTTTCAAATGTAGATGATGGACATTTGGAATATTATTTTAACACAGTAACTGACAGCAGCCAAAGGCAAGCAGTTAGAGTGCAGTGGGAAATGTGAAAGCTAGGCAGAGAAGTGTTTGCTCGAGGTCCTCAGAGCCTGTTTGGGGATGGAGCAAATGTCCACTTCAGGTGATGCTGTGTCCACCACTCACGTCAAACATATGCAGGTCTTAGGCATACAAACCTGCCAGCTGCCTGGCCTTTCTTTCCCTTGTCTGACAGCAGAAGAGAGCACAAACTGTTTTTTTCATTTCATAGCAGAATGCCAGGCCAGAGCAGGTGAGGGAAGGCCAAGGCAGAAGCAGTATCATACAGAAGGGATGGCCCAGCAGCAACATCACTGTCCATTGCCGGCAGGGTGCTTGTTCATTTTTCCAGAAACTGATTATTTCTCACAGCTCCTGATGAGCTGTATGCTGCTGCCCTCCCATACTCAAACTCCACCAGGCATACAGCCTAAGCCAGAGGGGAGTTCAGGAGGAATCTGTCAACATGTTCTTCTCTGAAGGCTGAAGTTCTTTCACCACCACCTTTGAATTCCTGTCCTCAGTGTAGAGACGGGCCTAACTCCGTCTCTTTCTTCCTCTGCAGGCCCATGTAGAAGTGAGGCAATTAGCCACGCTGTAATTCCCTTTGATCAGAGAAGGGAAAAAAATCCAAACACCAGCATATCCTGCCATTCTGCACCCTCATTCTTCTGAGTCTGAAAGAGAGATGACCGGATAACATTGCTGCACTCCAGCATGAAGATCATGTTAGTGTTAGTCTTTATTCTAAAGCATGAGAGAAGTGAAGTCTCTACTCCTCCATCCTTGTCTCAGGCCTAAGACTGAGGACGGGTGCATGTTACCCGTTGCCAGGCACCGTTGCTTCTCTGTGATGTGTAGAAGAAAATTGATGGTTCTACCTCTGCCATTGACCTTCCTGCCATACCTTCTTGACAGTGGTACTGATTATCTAGACACAAGAAGGATGAAAAAACAAAGTGAACTGTCTCAGCCATTTAGAGGAAAAAAGGAGTTAAACAGCCCATCCTACTTTCTGAAGAATTAAGAATGATGAAATAGCTAAGGGCTCTGTTGTGGACTCTTATTTGCTGGCCTTCTGCCTGAGGAAAAGTACTGAGAAGATTGAGGGGACTGTAAGAGAAAACAGAAAGTCTGAAATAGATTGGAAAGAGATAGGAGGACTTAAATAAGGCTGCTAAAATTGCCTTTTTGTCTCAAGAGCCTCTCCAAAAACCCTTTAGCCATTCCAGTTATCAAAGGATTTTCACAGTGATCAGAAACCAAATTCTTACAATTCATTGATTTCCTAGCTCAAGGACGAACTAATGTAAAGTTTACTACCATTTCAAAGGGATGTCTCACCTCAGCAGTTGCTTTCCGTGTCCCAGATGTCTATCTGCCCTCTCTGTGAACTGAGAGCCAGTGCTATGCTAGTTAGTCCCACTTCCACATCAAAGCTAGTAAAATCAACCCACAGTTCTCTCCAGGTTCTGAATGTTTTACGAAACACCCATCAGCAACCTTGATTGACAACTCCTCTTGCAACCAGCAGTATCTCTTTGTGAAGCCAGCAGGCTTTTTAGCTTCATGCTACACAACCACAGCGTCAGAGTCAAACCTCATGAAAACTGAATTAACCTGGATGAGAAAAAGACAAACCAGTGAGTTCTTCCTGCCAGGGAATACTTCAGCTTTATTGCAGCCACATTCTGTGTCACCATAGATGGACACAAACCAGAAAAATCTATCCCCTATCGCCTAAGGAATTCTGGACAGGCGGAAAGGCTGGTGGACAATTTATTTTGGTGACAGCTGGAGGGGCCTGGAAGGCTGTCAGCTCTAATATAGTCAGGTTGAGGTTAATTCCCACATGCAAGATGCAGGTATAGGCATGCAAAATTTGGAACCCACTCAATCAGGGGAGCAGCAGCGTCTGCTCTGATCAGCAGGGGTTGTGACATTTGCTACTGTACTCTCTGAAATACACTGGTTCAGGGATTGTACTTCAGCAGAGTATTCTGGGAGACATGCAAAACCTGACAGTTTCAAGTTCCTGGGTGCTAGAAAATCCTTCTCTCTTACATGGGAAGAATATAGATTTACTCCCAAATATAAAAGAAAGATTATAAATGAAAATACTTTAAGTGCAAGTAAATCACCTTACTTGAAGAGATAAGCAACTTAGGCCAGGTTTTGTTCTTTGTTATATCACCATAAAACTGGAATAAATCCATGGGCCTCATCAGAGCTCTCTCTTATTCATACCAGTGTAAGCAAAGCAAAAAAAGTCTAGCTGGGTTTTTCCCCTTGCTAGGGTAAACATAGATTTACACATTTGATGTGTATGTAAAGTGACTAAATTTCTTCTGTCATTCTATATATGCATACAGTTCTCTCACACAAGTCAGGGAAACACATATATGCATTTGTTTTCTTTTTCTCTTTTACAGGAAGATTCTGGTAAGGACATATTGTTGGCAAGAGACAGAAGCTGAACTCTAGCTATCATTATCAATGTCCCAAACACTTTATGAAACTTTCCAGAAACATTGAGGATTTCAGTCTTGTTTGGAACTTTTCTAAAAGCTGCCTTTTCAGGCAACATCAAAAAAAGTATTTATATTACGTGTAGTTAAGGCCTTAGCAATTCCTCACACTTATTAAGAAGAATAGATTGTTTTTTTAACAACTAGTCCTAAGTTTTGCATAATTGCAGTGTTTCCTAGATACCTTATGTCACAGATACACATCTAATTTTTTATTACATGCATTCAGTCTGTCTTTAAAAGCCAGAAGATGGAAAAATAACACCTCCTGCACAGCAAAGCCATTACTCTGAGTGTCAAGCATTAGGCTTCTCACAGCCCGTGAACCTGCAGTAGGTATGAAAAGATTATGTGGAGAATCTGATCCTGAATAAAATCACTCAGCCCTCAACTGGCTATGTTTTCAAGAGCTTGAGCAAAAGAGACAAAAACAGTTTTTCACCTGAACTTCTGCACATTTGAGATATCTTTATTTGAATCAAAACTTGTTATATGCCAGGTTGAGACAAATTTAGCTCAATTTGAGGTTCTTCTTGAGAGGCCGGATCAGTGCATGTATCATCTGAAAAGTCTGAAAGGAATATATAATGGGCTCCTCCAGTTCTGCAGAGGGACCACACAGCAGAATTTAACCCAACATTTCTCCAGCACAGCGATACTGCAGATATGAGATGTTCTGAGGAGGTGAAAGTTTCACTAGTATCCTGCTCCTTGCTTCATACCAGTCTTGGCAGGTTTTTTAATTCCCTAGGAAGAGTCTGACCAGCTCGAAACTATGCCATCCTAACAGATTGGTACAAGTATGAGGACATGAGACAGTGTACAATACGTGTATGAAATGTGGCAATCCCCAGATAAGCTATGAAATCATTCTCTGCCTGGAGCTTCCATAACTCTTACAGACAGGATAAGTGCTCAGGAATTGCGGCAAATTAAAAAAAAAAAAAAAAGCAAAAACAATGAAACAAAGAAAATTAACTTCCACAGTTGCTGGAGGCTTGACTGACTTTTATATGTGTGTGTGTTTGTAAGTCTGTGTCTTTGCAGAAAGACATTAGGGAAGAAACTAAAATGTGCTTTCTTAGCCCTTCCATATCTGACAGCAATTTCATTATTTTTGTGTGAAAAGCTGTTCCATACCCTTTGTAAGCTCGTGAATGAAGAACAGATGTATTTATTATAAGTGGGATTTTCAATGACTAAGAAATAAATCACTTCTTCTGTAAAATCAAACTTCAAGTGTGTCCATACCAAGTGAGTTAGTCTTTCGAAAGAAATGCATTAGTGCATGATCAATGGAAGAAAAGGAGACACGCATCTTTATAAGGGATAAATTTTGCTCCACAAGTAGTTCCAGAAAGCCAGATTCTGGTACACTGTCATCAGGGCTCTTCATCACAGTTCAGTTACAAAAAAGAGCATCAGGCATCCCACAGCCAGCTACTCCTAGACTGCTGCAAGCAAAACTGTGAACACTAGGCTAGACAGAATCCTTCCTGCTGCTATGCAAGATACTACTGCTGAAATTCTCCCGCATTTTTCTTTGCACTAGCAGTAAATCACCAGGGTGCTTTTAGCAAGAAATACATCTAGAATCAGCCTCTAAAAAACACAGTTTTGCGCTCCTGCAGTAAATTGCACTCAAAGATATGCAAAATAAAATCTTTCCTTTCAACATTATCCATAAAAGGTGTTTTTGTTTTGTCTTTGGCTTTAGTCGCCTTTGTGGTTTTTTTTCAATAAAAGTGGACCTAGGTGAAATTGAAGACAACAAGAAATCTGAATCAAATAATGAAAAGCAATTTACCATTTTGCCTGGAGAGAGAGGTTTTCAATCAGTGTGTCCTTCCTGCAGTGACTTATGGATTAGAAGCACAGAGGCTCTTAAAAAAAATAAAAAAGAAGAAAAAAAAAACCACGACTAAGTGAAGATGAATATAATAAGGTGTAGGCTGAGAATAGCACATACAGACAAGAAAACAAATGAGTGGTTCTGCCAGGGACACTCAAAAGAAAATAAAAAGAGAATAGTTCTGGGCCAGACAGTCTGCAAGACAACATGATAAAAGCTATAGCAGAGGAGTTACACAACAGAGCAAGATGTAGATGTGAAAATAATGGAGAAGGCAGGAAAAGTACAGGGGTAGCCAGTCACAGATAAGTCTGCAAAGGACTAGGATACTGCAAAACTGACAATGTATGCTTGATTCCATTGGTTGCTGTTGCAACTCATACCTAGAAGTCCATGGTGTGTAGTTCTTGACATCTTAAAATTATTGAAAACAGGTCATGTTCCAGGAAAACCATGAATTTTTATAAAATATTTCATTAAAAAGATATAAATAATAAAATAAAAATATTGTCATTAGATAAATTTATTATATAAATCATGAAACTTGCTATAAAAATACATGATTGCTAACTGGGAAAGAGATGACCTCATGTTTGAGGCAGTTTGCACTGAGGGATCCACAGCCTGTAACCCAAAATCTCAGGGTACAAGAGGAACTCTCCATTCATTCAGTATTCAATTATTATAAGTGTATACATCGCCTGCAGCTTGAGCACATACGGAAATTTCTTCCCACTGTTAATGCCACACTAGAGACTTACTTTACTTAAGCTAATGTAAAAAGGATGCCCACGCTGACAGTAAGAACTGCATCCTATGGGCCTGCTACTATACTGTGAGTTCATGCTATGTTCAGTTGTGTTAGGCATAAAGACTTAAGAATGTTCAAATGGGCAAGAGAAGACTTTGGTTCATAAAATCACTGCAGTCTTACTTGCTCCTTCCTGGTAACTCTGAATACACTATTTAGATGTTCAGTTAGCGCTGGATAGTCATGTTCTTTTCAATATCCAGCCTTCATCTTGTGATGCTTAGGCACAAGTCACCTGCAATAACAGTGGCCTGCCCCCACCAGTTGAATAAAGCAGCTCACATTCTGCTGGGGTGTTCCAGAAATTACTTGCTGCCGTACAAGTAAGGGAGCTGGAAGCCAAAGACAGAGCAAATAGAGCTCAAAGTGAGATCTCATAAATACATGTGAAGACAGTTCCTGAAGCCTCTCGTACCAAAAACAGGCCTTTTTGAAGACCGTTCTTGACCTATCTCCCAAACACACAGCAATAGGAACATATTGTCAAGAAGCCATAAAAATACTGGTCCAGCTCAAAACTTTTCAGAAGAAAGTCTGGAGTAGTCATGAGGCAGAAAGAAATTCATAACATGAAGATAAGAAAAATCAATACCAACCTTGAAGAACATTTCTATCGCCCTCTGGACCTCAGACCTGTGAATAATCAGTGTGCAGTGCACACATTAATCATGGGTACAGTGAGAATGACTGTTGCTAGACAGTTATTGTTACACAGCATTCATCTTGAACAGGAGGGGACCACAACTACGCACTTGAAAGTTAGCACAATACAATACAATATAATAAAATACAATAATTAGTATCTTTCAGCAAAACATCTTTCTGAGCTCCCTTAAAGCTACTACTCATGACACAAGAATTCTTGTTGGATTGACTTATGTCGAATGACCCTGACTACCTTCTATTACCAAGGGGTTTGGAAGGCTTAGCCTGATGATTATCGATCTGAAAGACATTATTCAGCCCCAATCTCTCCAGGTGCAGGCCTGCAGAAAAAGACACTTTTAGTAGGCTTAAAGCAAGACAATATTGCTTAACAAATCTGCTGGGGCTGATGTGTTTAACAGCACTTACTTTAGAAGGATGTGCTGATCTACACACAATTTGTGAGGGACATGATTTCTGACAGCTATGATTATTAGTGTCCCTGAATGCTTTGGGAACACAAGTCAGGGTAACAGACTGATATTCTTCAATACAGTGTTTTAAAAATGTGACTGCAGTTGCTGCTGAGCCATGCACATGAAGGAAGTAGTCTAGATGAACTTAAGGAAAAGAAACCTCAGCCTTTGGTGTAATAACTCTTTATGTACACGCTGCAGAGAAAAAAGCATCATTTCAAATTAACTTTATTTTCAACAATTTTTCCCAGTCCTACCACAGAAGGTAGGCTGACTTCTTGAGTACAGATCCATCATGCAATAGTTACCAAATCTATTTCCCATGTGCTTGCTTTTCCTCCTCTGAGTTTGAGTACCAAAACCATGTAAAACTGTTCTGAAAACCTTTGGAAAGGTGAGATGAGAGGGAGTGTATTCACAAAGATATACTTCAGCCTCTTCAAATTTGTCTGCCCATTTTCTCTACAAACATGGAATAAGAATCAGATTCCTCAAGGGCAATTCAAAACCTTTATATCGGTATCTGGCTCCAAGCCATCTTTTAGGATTGAAAACAGGTTTGAACTATGTAAGGAACCTAGATAGTTTAGACTCAGTAGGTGATAATCAACCTTCATAATATGCCCTTGATTGCATTAAGAAATGTTATATGTTTTGTGATTTAATGGCATTGGTTTTGTCCCTCCCCACCATTTTCCCATCCTGTATCAAAAGAGAGTAAGACTAAATTTGCCTGATATGTGAGCAGTGGATATCCATATATTACACCATGGAGACTTATATGTTGGAGTTTATACTTTTTCACAGGATTTGGCTTTATTTCCATCTGAGAAAGTAACAGATATAAAAAGCAGCATATTCTTCCTATTTTCCTTAAAAGCAGGGGGTGAGCAATAGCAAGACCACAGGCAAAGCAGCCAGTTAATTAATACATCAGTGCATTGTATGGGTACTGAAACAAAAAAATGCAGTCAGTCACTTTGTTTTTGCAACATTTGCAAACATATAATCAGCATTTCAGCACCTTTTCACCCTTTGAAAAGAAGTCCTCAAACAACCTGTGGCATCAGTAATCTGCAGCTGAAGATAACCTGCACAAAATCAGAGGCAGAAAGGATTTGCAGCTGGGATCTACCAAAAAAGAGCATTATTAAGCTTAGAGGTGAAGAGACTGAAGAGACAAATAGGGAAGAAGAAATGGACTTTGGGGATGGGGTATTAGGGACATAGGGCTACTGTCTAGGAGTACTTCCCCTGGGTATCATCCTGCTGAAAAGCCCCTGGGGGCTACTGGGGACACCAAGGTGAAAAGCATGCTCCCCTTACAAATAGGGAAATTCATATAGCAGGTTACATTAGGAGGAGCATGGCTAGGAGATCAAGGGAAGCTATGGTCCATCTACTCAGGACCGGTGAAATACATCTGCAATAGTTTCTAGTGCCTAGTTTTGGTACCCCCAATTCAAGAGGGATGTGGAGAAAGTCGACGTGGTCCAGCAGAGGATCTCCAAGACAGTCAGGGGGTCTAGGGCACATGACCTACCTCTATGGGGGAAGTTGACCTCCAGAGGTCCTTTCCTGTCAACCTTCCTGTCAACCTCATGCAAGTATAATCCATGCTGCTTCTGAATCATGACAGGGTGAGAAAATTGTGGAGGTGTAGGACAGAGGGTTGGTTGTTTGGGGTTTTTTTTGACAGGTAAGCCAGGGTTTATAAAGATGAGAGTGTGATAAATGTGGGACAGAGACAAAAGATGCTTCAAAAGGCATTTGGGGTTAAAGCTTTAACCCCTAGCTGTTTCTAAAAAGGGTCAAAAGGAATTCCATAATGTCAAAAGTCAAACACATCCTATTAATAAGAATAATGCAAAGCCGTCAGCAAAAAGCTGGAAATCATTCCAGGAAGAATTAAAGGACACTCCAAGAAAGCTAAAGAATGAGAGAATTTCATTACAAAGAGGCACAAAAAATAACATGGCTGTGTTCTGTAAATATGAAAGTGAATGAAGAGTTGGAGTTTGAAATGGAAAGAAGTGGTAGTAGAAAGAGTGATTTCTTCACAATATTTCTCTTTGTATTTCTTCATAATGGAACCCTTGACCAAAATTCAAATATGTAATGAAAATACTCTTTTTATTCTGCACAGGCTTGAAGCTTCTGCTGCTTTAGCCAAAATGTTAAATCAAACCCTTATGGATGAAAGTAGAAGTAAGTGACTCTGGCCATTATGTTACTGACAATTTTTCTAAAGACTAGTTTAAAAATCAAGGCTGCAATTATATTAAGTTTTTAGGCACCTATCTACCTCTGGTCTAAGCAAAGGGGCAAGGAATGATAAGATACCACACCTGAACAAAATGCTATCATTTCCTCTACATTCCCCTGAGTTTTTAAATCTTTTTAGGAATTATAGAAGACAACTGTAATTCATAATGGGAGATAGGTCATACTATAGAATGATATGCTGCAGTAAGCATGATAAAAAACTTCTAAATACATGTATAAAACACATGAGCCCTTGCCAAGCCCCAGTCATCTGATACCTCAAGTCTTGTGGTTCCACATACATATAGTAAATACATTTTACAATATTTAAGGAGATAAGAGAATCCACAGATATGTTTTCCCCATTTCTCCCTGAAGTCATTAACATTCAGAAAACACTTCCATTTTTCCCAAATCAGAGAATTTTCATAGAACAGAAGGCTTGGTTTCTTGATAAAATCCAACACAATTTGGAAAATATTTTACGCTTTTCACTTTCTACTGAATAGGAATGTGAGGGATTAGCAAGGAACACAAGTATTTCTGTATGAAGGAAAATCAGAATTGTGATTACAAATTTATAGTAGTACATCTCCAACAGATTATACTAGGACTGTTGCCATTTGTTTATGACTGCTGGAAAAATGATTCAAAGTATAGGAAGTGCAATGGACATGAAATAAGAATCACACTAATCCATCTGTCAATACAATGTTTGTTAGTTTTCTTTGGGCAAAGAGGATATCTTCCATATCAAACCTTTACAATCCAGAAATTATATACAGTTTCACTGCCAGCCTCACCTGTCATACAATCTTCACTACATAAAAGAAACCTACTTTTTTTTTTTAATGCAAGTACTTGATTTTTCCTTAACACTTTTTGCTCATGTCAGCACCCAAAAGCTTCTCAGGAGACTCCCAAAACCTCTACAGTCCATTTCTATTCTTTTTTAATCAAGTCTGACATACGCTAAGATTGCCAATGAGCAATCAACTGCATTTTTTTAATTGAAGCAAAATTGTAACTCGTTCTCCTGTATGGAACAGAATTGAAATATCCAGTTAGTACAACTGGTTTTGATTCTCGTTTCCATTTCCCTCATCAAGATGTGGAGCCAGTAGGTAACGACCTCACCAAAATTAAAAAAAAAAAAAAGTGATCAAATTTGTCTTCTAACTACATTATGGAATTTTATGCTAGCCACATTTCCAGTGGCTTATTGAGTTATTCTGTCAAAACTAGAAGATCGACTTGATCTCTTTAAAAACAAGGAGAGCACCTTCACAGAAGAGGAGATTTATTGTTTACTTGTCTTTAGTTGGGAACACAAAGGCCTTTATGCCGATTAGTAAACCCTGAACTGGCAAAGTACTAAGAGAAATACCGCCTTCAGTTGCAAAATCTTCCATGTCAGATACTGTGAATGACCTTTGAAAATGTTATCTTGCCATCTAACCTTGAGTCTATTGAAATAACTTCAATTTGTTTGCTGCAGAATGAGAATGCAGCTCTTTTACGCATCCTAGACCTTTTCAGGATTTCTAGAAAGACCTGCAGAGATAACGTAATGGAACTAATATGATGCTAACTGTTCTTGCAGTTGCATGCAGCAGAAGAGACTGGTACCTGAATTCACTTTTTCAAACAGCAATTAAGTGAGCTCAGGCACTATCAGTGTTTGGATAGTATGACAGTAACGTCTGTTGCTGTGGACTCAGGTAAATATGAATAGATAAGTATTGTCATAATGCAGTTTAGTTTGCAGCTATTTTCTGTACTATAATGTCACAGCAAGATTATTTAAACACAAAATGGTTTCGTTCCAGCACGTATTTTCTCATCAAATTAAAAGAAGTATTGGGAAATGGGTGAATATCTCATCCACTTTACTACAGTTCAAGTCGATTGCCAACTATTAGCCTAATAATCGCTTTTTCAGGAAATTTTATGTAAACTAGCATGCTTTAAAACTGTTTCTCTCTGAAGAAGATGTAGCACTCCCCACCATTGAATGATAGGGGAAGTTTCGGAAACCAGCTATGAATACCTGTTAATGACGATCTGGAGGAGTTAATGGTCTGAGGCAATGTCCACTGATCAGGGAGTCATTAAGTATTAGAATCTACCTGACCTGGAGGTCGTTACTGCAATGATGAATACTGTGTGCAACACTCTACCACATCTCCCTAAAGCCATTTCTGCATCAAAACGTCCCTAAGATTTCAGATCTATGGTGACATCTGGCAGTCAGGAATAGCACGCATAAACGCATTTATTTTATCGAAGATAAAACACCAAATGTTTGAACTGACCGGAACCACTGACTAGTTGGCAGGCTCAGCCTGTAATTTTATCATGACCCTAAACATACCTTCCCACATAGTCACTTATTATTAGCTATAGATCTTCCATACTTACATCGTTCAGGAAGTATTGCATGTGCCTAAGCCTTTGTACTTGCCCAGCCTAAACATAGTTTTTTCAAAGAGACATAGATCTGCTAGGAGCTACATTAAACAGATTAAGGTGAAATGACTCAGTGCTTACTTTAAATGAAATACATCAGGAATAACTTTAATTACTATTGTTTAGCTGACAGTAGAAGCTGGGAATATCCACTGTTGTACCTGCAACTCATACATCTGCAATAACAATAACTGTACCTAATAAGAGGTCTCTGCTCTGAAAAGATTTGAGTCCTCATAGGTAACACAAGCAAAGGATGGCAATAAAACAAGGTCAGCATTTAAATGCCTTTTAAAAAATTTGACCTAAAGAGACATGCTCAATATTAAGTCTAAGGTGAGAGAGACCTGAAACCCATGTAACCTCCAGGGACTTACTCAATAGCTCACACTGCTGTTGCAATCACAGTGGAGTTAACACCATTCTAAAAACATTTTATGAAACACCACAGTCATGGTCAGAAGACTCTCACAGTTGGAACTCTTTCTAACTGGTCTTTATTTAATATGTTTGTGTTGTATTTTAAATTGTTTATGATATTACTCCTCAGACAAGCTGAAAGTTTATGTTCTCCTCATGTCCTTAGTCACTTGTAGGGACGAGCTATTTGCTTATTGCCACCAGCTGAAGTCAGAGAGTCTACTCCAGTGAGCAGCTGCTCCCCAGTGTACAGAAGTGTTGACAGCCTGGCACTAACTGGTAGACATCCGAGCCCTTTGCAACAACCCACTTCTGTTTTACAATGCAGTGCATTGCAGTACTACTACATAAAACAAAAATAAAGTCTTCTGTCCTTCAGATTAGTTAAAACCATTTGTATCTTTGGATTATGGCACACCAGAACTAAAAGAAGAGTGCAAAGATAACCATTATCAATACATTAATTTTGATAGTTTTCATTTATCAATTTCAAAGACTGTAGATGTCAATGCAAACAAGGTCTCTTTATTGGATATAATAGATCAAGTGGACAGTTTCTGCAAGAAAATATATGGAAGAATGTAAAAACCTCTCTAAAGTATCATTAATAAAAGGGTGAATATTCTTTCAGTATATGCATGTTTTTATAGTAGTCTTATGCACTGCTTGCTACGTGTACCCTAATGCAAAATTTGTAATGCGAGGTCTGTCTGTTCTTGATGTGTTATATTATAAATGATTATACACTTCTCCAGTGCTGTTGGTAAAAGTGTGAGCTGCTTTCCTGAGGTATTTACTGCAGACATTCAAAAAGTGTTATGTGTCTTAAGGGCTTGACTTTTTTTTATGGCCACAGTGGCTTTTACAAGAATATGACAAGGTGTTTTATTAGTGTACTTTCAAAAGTTTAGTAATTCAACAACAACAGTTTGCACTGACTGGCTGTACAGCTCCAGCAAATACTGAGGTTCTAAAAGACACAAAGGGGAAAGGTATTTGATACAAAATCCTAAAATGAATTCTCTCTCTGCATTTGTAGTAATAGCATCTAATATTTTTTTGCAGGTAAGGGAGCGTAACTGGATCATTAATTATGCCTTTTCTCCAGTTTCATGCAAACAAAAAAGCAATATCTTATAGTCAGTCCATGGTTTCATGCTTTGTGGAAAAATCAAACAATAGCTTTAATCAGGAGCAGCTTCAGATGTTTGAAAACCTCTAGACCTGTCATACTTAGACAAGGTAGAACGACGAATGTAAGCAAGACTTTTATCTTGACCTTTCTGTTTTAAAATATGAATGTAAATGACAATATGCATTTACATTTTAAATGAAGGAGAAAACTAGGATCCGCTTAAGAAATATATGCTCCTGATCTAAATACTTGACTACTCCTTAAATTTTTTTGTTGATACAAGAAACTCATCTGTCAGATAAACAAAGTGTAGCTTCAGTACACAGTGCTTTTTTAAAAAGGTACAAAATTATGGCATGCCAGTATAAACCTCTAGCAGGTAAGTCCAAGTGTAAAAATAGAGACTTTCAGGCACAGAAAGAAGTAATTAGATAAAGTAAGGTGAAAATGAAATGACAGAGCAAGGTATGTAAAACTGCACATTGGCTTTAGGGACTTGAAAGAACGTCATGTCTGGTAGTATCAGAAGTCATACAAAATGCCTGGAGGATGAGAATGAAAGAGTCAGGATCAGACAAGGAAAGATTATCCCTATCAAATTATGTAGGAGCAGAAGGAGAACCCAAGCCTGGCTGGAAACCAAAGGGTGAGGTGGAGCAGGGATTACATGTGCTTACCTGACACTTAGGTCTTTGTGCTAGGTGTCTGGGTGAGAGGCGTTACATTGAAGGGAAAAACAAAAGACTGTCTAGAAAGGAATTTCTGAAAGCCAGACTGTAGCAAAAAATCTTAAGATCTTGGATGAGGCTAAAGAACAAGCAAGGAGTGTGTTTCAGAGCTTTGTCACATAGGTCTGTCTCAAACTCAGCAACACAATTGAGACAAATCCAACAAGCAGTCCAAATTTTTTGCTACGCAAAGGTATTTGAAATGTCACACACATTGGAGACCTACTTAACTTGTAATAGGAAAAACTTTATCTGCTATAACCTTTCAGAACACTAACACTTTTTTCAGCTAGAAAAATATTCTAGGTGAGTTGTCCTGTATATTCACGCTTGCCTTATTTTGGAGTTATAGGAGTACAACAAGACCTGTAAGAATTGCATATTAAGATGTGATTATTTTAAGGTCTTTTATGTCTTATTCAAGTTCAAAGAGCTTTAGACTTTATCATCATAAATATTTCATGTTACTTCTAAATTAAAAATATTTTAAAATAATATAAACTAAGTATAGGGGTTTATTTTTTAATTTTACCATCCACATTTAATTACAAAATGCAGGGGTTAGGCAAAGAGAATTGCGTTAAAAGGATTTCACAGACAAATATTATTGCACAGTTATGGCAAGTAGTATCTTTTTCTTCATTGTTTGTGATATGTTTATATGTTATTGTTTTGTTTAGAAAAGAGTATTACGTATGTCTGGGCAGGATGGTACTGGCTGCTGGCCCGTGGGTTGGGCAAAATGCTCTGAGGAGGCAGGGAGATTGAGCCTTACTTGTGAGCATCTGGGCAAGAATGGCAAGAACATCTTCTGTAACTCAGGAAAAGTGTGAAATCTCAGGAAACATGGGACCTGCAAAAGGAGTCAAAGCCAGCAGACTGGTGAGAAAGGCAAAGACCAGACACACAAACGAAGCTCAGAGGGGACTGTCATTCAGAAAGTCATTGAAAGGCAGTTGGCCTCAGAGAACACCCAAAGAAAAAGACCCATGCCTGTCTTCTTGTGGGCAGGGGTCTTCTTTCTGAGCCCCTTTATTTCTGTTCTTTCTCACTCCGTGTTTTCTCTAGTGTATGTATTCTGTTAACACTTAGTTTCAGAGATTCAGTTTTCAAAGGAAACACATTAAGAAATAAATCTCCCTCAATACAGTAGCTAGCTCAGGGTCCATGCTTATAAGTGTGGTTTAAATCCCTTAGTTAAACTTGAGATTCCACAGGAATTCTTTTCAAATCTAGATTACCTGATTAAGGAAGACATTTAATTTTCTAGGCACATTTCACATCCTTTCAGGAGAATGTTTAGAACTTGAAATAAAATCCTTTTTATCTCATCTATACATTCCTAAATTTATCATGTGAGAAGAATCCACATGCTTCCAAGTGTCTCATAGTGTTTCAGTCAACAAAGACATTTTATACTGGCAAAACCAGGGCCAACCCCTGCACCCCACTCCATGCTATTTGATGTTGAAACAAATGAGTTTTTCATCAGCATGTCTGAGAGAGGAATAAATTATTATGGGCAACTCTCATTTTCTCACGTAGCCTTCACTCTTCTACTAGACCTCTCTTCTGGTTGCTCACTTCCTTCCCGTTACTAGGATGCAACCTAATTCTTACGATAACTGCTCATGGCCTTCATTATATATTGAGCCCCTCCCTGTTTTTTCTACATTTCATGCCTAACATACCTCATCTCTCAGCTCTTAATAAGGTTCTTGGTAAGTGCAGCGAGAGCAGTGAGAGCAGAGCTCTTCTCTGGTGAGTGAGAAAGGTATGACAGATGGTGCACTGATGTGTTAATTAACTGGCTGCTTTGCCTGTGATCTTCCTATTGCTCACCTCCTGCTGTTAAGAGTTGAGAAATAATGGAAGGGGTTAACAAGACAGAAACTTGTCCAGGTGGTCAAAACTTCATTGCAGCTCCTGAACACTAAGTGCCATCTCAACAGTCAACAGCAAAAGGGATGAAAGTGACTGCTATCATTGCATGCCACCTACACCATAAAACCCTGCAGACTGTTGCAGGACTCATGTTTCCCTGCAAATTTTATAGAACAGAAGTAGGATAATGTTGGAGAAATATTGTCAAGCTCATATTGCCAAAACCACCAAAGGGGAGAAATGGTAGTGCAACAGCTGAAAGGAGAGGGGCAAAAAGAGTCTTCTATCAAGTAGTCAGCCTCATTACTTCCCAGCTTTTCCCAGGGTATGGAAAACAACTGTCCCAGACTAATTACTCACACACCTAGCTCTTTCCTATCTACCACAGTTTTAACATATTGACTTTTACAAAGATAGCAGTTATCCAGGGGTAGCGTCAGCTTCCTCCCTTCCTGTTGTGGTTTAACCACAGCCAGCAGCTAAGCCCCACACAGCCACTCACTCATTCCCCCCCAGTGGGATGGGGGAGAGAATCAGAAGAGTAAAGGTGAGAAAACTCATGGGCTTTGATAAAGGCAGTTTAATAGGTAAAACAAAAGCCGCATGCGCAAGCAAAGCAAAGCGAGGAATTCACTCACTACTTCCCATTGGCAGGCAGGTGTTCAGCCATCTCCAGGAAAGCAGGGCTCCATCACACGTAACGGTTACTTGGGAAAACGAATGCCGTAACTCCGAACATCCTCCCCTTCCTTCTTCTTCCCCCAGCTTTTATCGCTGAGCATGATGTCATATGGTATGGGACATCTCTTTGGTCAGTGGGGTCAGCTGTCCCAGCTGTGTCCCCTCCCAACTTCTTGTGCACCCCCAGCCCACTCGCTGGTGGGGTGGTGTGAGAAGCAGAAAAGGCCTTGACTCTGTGTAAGCATTGCTCAGCAGTAACTAAAACATCCCTGTGTTATCAACACTGTTTCCAACACAAATCCAAAACATAGCCCCATACTAGCTACTATGAAGAAAATTAACTCTATCCCAGCCAAAACCAGCACACCTCCAAACAAAAGTTCTTTCACCTCCAGCTAGCAGCTCTTTACACCAGCCAACAGGGAAACGTAGAGATAATTTTATTCCCACCTTAACTGTGTCCTCACGAAAACCTTGCACTGTCACATAGGAGTCCTGTGATGGGTGTCCTGTCATCAGTTTATGCTAACACAGATGATGCAAAGCTGTTATTCTTTCTTCTCAGACCTTACTTCAATCCCATTTTTCTACCACAAAGGAGAACCCCGCTCACTCCTTTTCCAATACTGTGGTGCCTACAAAAATTCATAGTATACTCTGGTACCATGACAGTCCTGCTTATCCTTCTGTCATTTTACTGTTTCTTGTATTCCCCCTTGTGTTTATACCCATTTGCTTTCTGTTTCCTTGTTCTTATGCTGAATACTGGCTGAACCAGGGATTATTGCTTTGTTCTGCATTTGAACAGTGCATGGAGTTGAAGAAGGTCCTCTGGTTAATGATTACAGCTCCCAGATGCAATGGCAATATAAATAAATTAAACAATGTTAATCTTTACCTTAGTCACTTCATTCTAGAAGTTGAACAATATCTAGAGACTGTACAGTACTTCTGCATTATTTCTGAATTTCTGGGGATATTTATAGGGATAAAGATTTGAAATGTTAACAACCTGTGTGCAAACCAACAAATATCCAGGCTGCAACAAGCTTTTCAAGCACAGTAAAGCAAATCTCTGGTGGATTCATTAATGACAATACTTGGTGTGCCATCAATCATTGTACATCCTTCCAAACAAACCTTTATATGCATCCTTGCTTCACACACAACCCCCTGAGCTTGAATGCATTTTAATCCATATCCATCTACTTTTTGTTTCGTAAGCAGTTACATTGGAACTAAAGCTATATGCTTCACTCTATGATCTTGTAAGTGAAAGCCTGCCTAAAAGTCAGTAGGAAGCAGGTCAAGATTATACTAGATAGTTAAAGAAGCTGCTAGGTGCCTGGGTAATTTTGAAAATCACTCTCTAATCTCCCATCTATCTCTTTTGGCTCCTGAATTCCTTAGAAAATATGGCTAATAACTATCTTGGTTGTCTTTGGGCAAATTACTCAATCTTTGTATTTGGATCAGATGTTTAAAGATATTAAGATACAGAAGGAAGTGGCAAGTGATATAAAAATTGGCAGCCACCACAAGTTGTGGTTGAGGAAGTTCAAACTGAATACTAGAGGGGAAAAAAATCATGAGAAGGTCAATGCAGTACTGACTCAGGTTGCCCGGAGAGATTATGGAGTCTCCATGCTTGCAGCTTTTCAGGACTTGATTGGACAAAGCCATGGCCGACCTATTCCGGTTCCGGCAATAGTCGTGCTTCAGGCAGGGTGACGGACTCGAGGTCTTCAGAGGTCCCTTCCAGACAACATTTCTATGGTTCTGCAGTTCTGTGATGTAATTTTTTGAAAGTATCGATACACTGCACATTTTAGAAATGTCAATGTCTTTAAAAAACACCCCTTTGCACCTTAGTTGATCATCTGTAAAATGAATACCATACCTCCCTACTTCCCAAGGGGACTATCTGGATGAATCAATTAATTAATTATGTGAAGCTGCCATCTACTTCAGTTATGAATGCCAGTGTAAAAAAAAAAAAAAAAAACAAAAACAAACCCTAAATAAAAATGTGTGACAAAACCCTTTACTGGTCTAAACTGCTATAGCTCTGGTGACTGAAACATTACACTAATTTACTCCAGCTGAGCTACCAGCCCATGTTGTTTATTCATCCAAATGAGCAATTGTTAAGTTGAATGCTGCTCAGTATGAATTATTAGTGAGGAATTTTTGCACTCTAAATATTGGCTCTCTATAAAAGCAATGTTTGCCTCAATTTAGTATCACCATTGGGGAAACTTTAGAGAGTTGTGGAGTATACCAGAAAGAACTATGTTTAAAGGACTGTACTTACTGAAGACTAGTTATAGTAATGGACTGCTAAGGACTAAATAAACATGCATACTTTGCAGGAAGAGAGACTGTTTATCACATTCTGTTAAAAGTGTAGCAAAAATTAATACCTGAAAATTCTAAGCTGTTATATTCCTTGAAAACCATTTCTATTTTGAAACTGCAATCTCCTATGCAAATCTGAAGGACAAAGAAAGGACCCTTGCCATACTTAATTGGCCTCTGTGTTTGCCTGAGAAAACATCGTACAGTCAAGCAAAGCACCATAAATTTAAACAGTTTTCAAACACACCTCTCAGGAGACAGAAGAAAAGTTCATGAAAAGGTCAAGACTGCAGTCATCAAAGTAGTGGAATCAGTCCTGAGGAGAGGACCATCATTCATAGGGAATGGAAGGGTGCCAGATAAAGATACTGCTGCCCAGACTTCTTCAACCCTTCCTTAAGAAGAGGGCTAATTTCTTAAGGAGCCGTTAAAGAATTATGCTGTCTCCTTGAAAATGGGGCATCACTCAAGAAATTACTTCCAAGGAAAGAGGAAGTCTTTTCTGAGAAGCCAGGTCAACTTCACAGATAGTCTGGTAGAGAGATTGAATGTGATAAGCATTGTAAAAGGGCTTAGATTAAGTTAAGTAACTCTTTATTCCTATAGAAAGCCAGATGAGCTTTGAAGAAAGAGCAGGTGATTAATTTAATAGGGTAAAAGATACTGCTAGGACTGGTCAGTAATTAATTAAATTGGAGACTAGTGCTCAGGTAAAAGACTGAGCAAAATCCAATAGACTTAAGAGCATGTACCAGTGAATTAGCCACTGGCAGTTTGAACAAAATTCCATACTGTCATGTATCAAACCCATTTACTGGATGATCATTGCATGCTGGTACAGTCCAAGAAGCAGGAGGTGACAGTGCTTCTGTCCATAAGTACTTGTCATTTGGAACCCCCTGAGGAAAGATACTAGAAATAGAGCCTCTTCTTTGATAGTAATAAACTATGTTCATAGCATAAGAAATATAATAGTATCATTAAAAAAGAGAAAAGAATGTGCAAAGACAAGCCTCTATATCAGCTATAACTCTTCTTCATAGGAGGCTATCTAAGGCAAGACAGCCTCAGTCTTTGCAGACCACACGTCCCTGTCCTCTTAGTTCCCCAGCAACAAGAAGGGAAAAGCAGACGGGAGCATAAGCAGAACATGGCTGTGCTGCCGAACTGACAAGCCCACACTGACAACTTCCTTCAGAGCTGCTATGAATGTTTCTACAGAGACAGCTACAGCCTTCCTCACGTTCACTTTGCCCTTGTAAGTCAGTGCTGCATCTAAACCACAGCTGCCCTTAGGTCTTACTGTCCAGTGAACACTCCTGTATCCAGGTGGGCTTGGAGCTTTCAGCCCCTGCATCTGGCCCTGCTGGATACCAGCAAACTGAATATACCGGTGTCTATACACATGCGTATACATATACTCAGTATAACTCTGATTGCTCTTTGGTTCCTTTAATACATAACCTCTTACTCTGAGTTTTCATAATTTTCCCTACACAAGTCAAACAAAATTAAGTTTTCAGTTGATTTCCGGTACAGTCAGCAAAAACAACTGATGTGCTCAGACTGTAACAGAAGCTATTTGCTAGCAGATACTGTGATGGCTGTCCACATATTGAGAAACCAAGGCTATCATCTACTGTATGCACTGAGTGAGGCAAATGTCCTGGGAAAAATAGCATGTGATCATGTGGTTGAAGACTATCTTAATGTATGTGCATCAGAGTTACTCTGACTTTTCCAAATGTTTTGAAAGCTTGATTTTGCAGCCTTGGTAATGCTCTTTTAACATCATTTCTTATCTTTCCTCATGAAGTACTTTCTGTGACATAATTTCAACTATCACATGAGTCAAGAGGAAAACTACTATGTAGTGAAAAAAACACATGCAGCCTGAACTGGATAACTGATAGCAGTAGAGAGTTAGCATCATTGAAGATTGTGTCCATAGTCGTAAATGGAAGTGTTTCAGGACACCGGCACTGGCCCTGAAACTTATTCATCTATACGTTATACTTACAAATTGTTAGTATAGCCCCTGCTATGCTTTGGTCTGGGCCAGCTAGCCTTCTCCCCAATCAGCTGCTGGAAAGGGCCGTGAGTGGCCAGAGATAGTCAACAATCAAACTGGGCACAGCCACTGTGTTCTGAAGCACGAATGCATGAAACAGCTTATATGTGGCCAGACAGTACTAGCCGGCTTCACAGCCAGAGCTTGGGTACTAGCTCTCCCTGGTTCAACAGTACAGGGGTAGCCTATTAGCTCTTCCTTCACAAGCTGGTTCCACCTCAAGTGACATTTTTCCTCACCTTTCTTCTCTTTACTCCAGTTCCACTAGGTTTCCTCATCCGGTCTCCCAGCTAAGTCCAAATTTCCCTTCTTACCCATTCACCACCAAGCTCATCGCCCAGTTTTCTCTACAATGTCAATGTCACAGCTGATAACAGCTGATGCAATGCAAGGCTAGAAGGGAGTACTGAACACGTGAGCGCTTCAAGCGTGGGGTTGAAAAGTCTTGGAGCCCAGTCAGGAATGCTGCCCACGGCTGACGACTCAGTTTACATCATACACCAGCCCACAGTATTTTCACATACCAGATACCAGCATTGTAAGCACTTCCTTTGGCAACTGCAATAGCTACTGTAGCTCTGGCAGTCTTCTAATCACAAATCACAATGAACCTACTTCCTAACAAGCTATTTATTAAGTGCCCAGCAGTCCAAGTATTATTTGCTGCAGAAAATCAGGAATAAATGCACATTTACAAACATGAGTTTTCAGTTCTTGACAGTGCTAGATTTCAAATCAAAATGAGGAAAAATCACAGAATACATTGCAAAGTTTTCATTCGGGTCTGCTGTAATATTGAGAATATCCTCCTTGTTTGTGCTGAAGCTGATTTCATTAGCAAATTAACAGTCAGAGGAGCTGAACAGTGCAGAGAGCTGTATTTGCTCCGTTGCAGAAGGCAGGACCACAGTTCTCATATGAGACAGCTCGACATGTTCACATGTGCTCCTGTGAATGACAGTTCTGGCACTAATAAGAATTATGATAGTTTGATGCATTTGTACATCAGCTGATGCAAATGTTATGCATTATAATCTGAAAAGAATGTAAAAATATAAGATTGCTTAATTGTCTCTCTCTACCCCTGATTTTTAATCCAGAGTTAAAAAGAGAGATGTGTCCCTATCTACCTGTTTTATAATGTGTTAAACATTTCTTGCCAGGTTTTACAATAATTGTAATTTAATTTATGAAAGTTTAGAAAGCTTAGAAAATGGATCAACAGTAAAATAAGAGTTATATTTCATGGTAAATGCAAAAATATTTCAGCACAACCATTTTAAGCTATTGGGACACCACTGCCATTTCTTTGGATGAAAGAATTTTTTTCAGGTTTTTTTCAGGTTATCAGAGGCTCTGGTAATAGATATAACATTTCTCTGAGTACAGAAGGCAGCAGAGAAACAGCTCTATCTACTCCTAGAGGAGACTGATATGACAAGGAGTAGTTGATGTGTCACAGTGGGGACAAAAAGGAATTACTATATAAAACTGTGTATCTATAAATGTAATTTCCAATAAAGACTAGATGGGTTATGCGGAATGCTGTCTTCATCTCAGAGGGATTCATAGGAATAAGTCAGATACCAGCATTGTAAGTGCTTCTTTTGGCAATCGCAATAGCTACTGTAGCTCTGGCAGTAACTTACATGAAGTTTTAGGCTTTAAAGTGATTTTTATTGTTAGATGGAGCACAGGCCAGGAAAGCTGTATTTTCCTCTTCTCTCTTCAGAAAGCATTGAGGGATCTTTTAATTTCCACTTAAATAACCACCAGAAACAGGCACAAGTCTGGTTTTGGCTTTTTTCCTGTGCTTTTTTTAAGTAGGTCATTTTCTCAGATGGCTTTTGAAAACTGTTATCTATTTGAAGCATGTCCTGATAACATAGTCGATGCCAATTATGCACTCTCTGCCCTCTCCTCAACAATTCTGTTCATTTATTAATTTGTTCTAAAGTGGCTAATACATTTTGCCCTTAATGCCTGAGAGCTGCAGCAGTGGTCTGTAAACTGCTGAGTATTATATTCCACTCTATTCAAGATCCTCTTCTTCAGCTGAGGCACCATCTGGGCTACCCACCATGTCTGGATTTGAGACCTCCCTCAAGACTAAGAACAGAGCACTTCTAACAAGGAGGTGACAGCTGAGTTTAAAAAAAAAAAAAAAAAAAAAACACAAAAAAGAAACACACCTACACAAATCCTTCCATTTATTTATCTTATAGACCTGTGAGAAATAAACACAGTGTATGCAACAGGCAAAGATGACAGTTTTTGGTACTGACACATCCCAAAGAGCTAGAGAGTGTCAGAACAGCACATACAGCAACCTTAGGCTGCAGCAGGTTTAGACTGTAGCATTCAAAGAGAATGGCACTGTGTTTGGCACTAAAATTAGTATAGCAAGGAGGAAAGAAGACAGAGGCATTCTATTACCTCATTTTTTCAAAACTGACCAGAAATGCTATAAACTCTGAAATAAAACATCTTAGCTAGCACGAGATGACAGCTGCCACCCTTTAAAAACTAGTAACTGCTAGGTAAAATAACCATAGACGTTACATCACACAAGCAGTTTCTAAGTTAGGGAACAAAAGTTATCCCACAGCACATCATCAATCTCAATGATACGACCAGCGAAACCAGCCCCAGCAGTAGCACACACTAGCAGAACCCAGCCATGCTTGACCCAGCTGAGCTGCCTGTCAGCAGTGGCAGTTCCTTCCACAGAAGCTCCTGTCCTGTTCGTGCCATCCCAGTGTCTCATACCAGCCACCAGTGCATGAGGTGACACCAGTAATGTTGGTCAAGTTTGAAGCTTTTACTCCCTTGACTTCTTTGAAGAGGGAGAATTTTAAAGGCAGAATAGACTTCCGGATTGCCAAATTTTGGAAGCTTGTTTTGTTGAGAAATATACATGCCATGTACTTATTCTGGAAAACTGGGGGCATTAAAGCAGTAACTATAAAGGTGATTCCTTGTTTCTAACAGATCTTGTTCCTAACAACCTCTGAGAAACCTTCATCTACTGAACAGATGAGCTGAACAGATGGGTTAGTGAGTTCGCTTGTACCTGAGGAAGGGTACTAATAAGTTGGTCTTCACAGACTGGTAGGAGACATTTTAGACTATGCCTACTTGGAGCAAAGCAGTGAGGTCTCTCTGCAGGAGCTGATATGCATCCATGCCAGGGTATGCACCCATGCTGGTGTCCTGAAATCTGTCATCTTGGACATTCTGTCATATTACCACACCTATTTTCCATCTCTCTGCTAGCGTCTTTTGCGCAAGCTGTGGAACCACTGCACTGAGTTCTGCTATGCAATGCCGCTATGCATACCCTTAGATCATCTGGGCTCAGACCAACAAGGGCTTTGTAGGCAGGGATCAGGATATTCAACTTGACTTAATATTCTGAGAAGCCTGTAGGACCAACATTGACAACACATGTTACTGAATACATGCACCACAATGCTCCATATCAGTAAGTTCCTATAGATATATATTGTATTACCATAGCTCACATTCAGTAAATAACAAAGGATGGTTTCAGAAGGTCCACTCACCTCCACCCAGATGGGACAGATGGTTCCAGCCACCCAGGCACAGCAGAAAGCATTAATCACGGGCAGAAACATCATGACCAAAGTATATCAGGAGAGAATACCCAGAGGAGGAAAGAAATGGGCTATGACATTCACATATTATATCCAACACGTGACAGAACAGAAAGCAAACTCAATTGGGGATCCACTGTTTAACAGATTTAAGTTTGATTAACCAGCATAACAAATGATAAGACTATCTTCTCTTCCTCTTTCTCAAGACTGCTACTACCTGCATTTTCCCTTTGTTCTGTGTGGACTTCTCAGTATTCAATAATATCTGTTCATATTTCAGAAAATTAGCACAGCTAAACCTCATGTACACTAAGATAACTAATGGAACATGGCACTGACCTAGAGGTGTTTAGTGCTTTTGAAAGGAAAACACCTGTTTTTTTCACTTTTCATGTATTTATGAGGTAACTAATAACACATGAATGTAAGGAGACTTGGTATTCTCTCTCAAATAGAGAGTAAAGACTAACGCCATAGAAAAATGTAAATTTTTGTCAGTACCTAAATAATGAATCATGTCAAAATACTAAATCAATTTCCGTTCTTATAAATGATAACAGATGTGATTTAAAACATCTCTCCCTTGAAGTACTAAAGGGATTGCTGTAATTAATCATCTGAAATCAAACACATCATTTGTAAACTTGTTGAAGTCAGACAACCCAACATACAGTATTTCTGATCAGTTCCCAAAGGATTATAGCCTGTTTTAAAGTAGCTACACTGTTTTTGTTAAAGACTTGCCACACTTGACTCCAGAGACGATAATCTTTCAGGGGAGAGGGTGAAGCCATTACTACGTGTTGTGTTTGTCGCACATGCAAAGCTACCGGTGCAGGCACAGGGGCTTACATTCTGCATTCAGATGCAGTGGTGTAAATCTGGCACCACCACGATTAAAATCCATGCAGCTATTATGAATTGGCATTAGTGTAAGCAGAATTTGGTCACAGTGCATATTCCTTTTCATGAAAACTCTAAAGCATTTTGAAAGCCCTCAGGTAAGAAATACTGAAAGAAATGTAAACTAT